>NC_081797.1:6954326-7254326 GCF_963082965.1 Carassius carassius | reverse complement strand
AATTTAATTATGTTTTATCCACATCGTCTTCAGTTGCTGAAAATGAAATTAGAAAGAATATTGGTTAGAAAATATTTAGACAAATCAGTATTGTTGTTATTCTTCATGCAAATGAGTCATATTATGCTCTAATGCAAGTACCAATAATAATAGGTGTGAGAAAGCTAAAACATTTACAGAACCAAAAAAAAAATAGAATACACAAACAGAAAATACTCACTAGAAGCAGAAGAGTAGTCACTTGTGCAGGAAGCTACAACCCGAATTCCGGAAAAGTTGGGACGTTTTTTAAATTTTAATAAAATGAAAACTAAAAGACTTTCAAATCACATGAGCCAATATTTTATTCACAATAGAACATAGATAACATAGCAAATGTTTAAACTGAGAAAGTTTACAATTTTATGCACAAAATTAGCTCATTTCAATTTTGATTTCTGCTACAGGTCTCAAAATAGTTGGGACGGGGCATGTTTACCATGGTGTAGCATCTCCTTTTCTTTTCAAAACAGTTTGAAGACGTCTGGGCATTGAGGCTATGAGTTGCTGGAGTTTTGCTGTTGGAATTTGGTCCCATTCTTGCCTTATATAGATTTCCAGCTGCTGAAGAGTTCGTGGTCGTCTTTGACGTATTTTTCGTTTAATGATGCGCCAAATGTTCTCTATAGGTGAAAGATCTGGACTGCAGGCAGGCCAGGTTAGCACCCGGACTCTTCTACGACGAAGCCATGCTGTTGTTATAGCTGCAGTATGTGGTTTTGCATTGTCCTGCTGAAATAAACAAGGCCTTCCCTGAAATAGACGTTGTTTGGAGGGAAGCATATGTTGCTCTAAAACCTTTATATACCTTTCAGCATTCACAGAGCCTTCCAAAACATGCAAGCTGCCCATACCGTATGCACTTATGCACCCCCATACCATCAGAGATGCTGGCTTTTGAACTGAACGCTGATAACATGCTGGAAGGTCTCCCTCCTCTTTAGCCCGGAGGACACGGCGTCCGTGATTTCCAACAAGAATGTCAAATTTGGACTCGTCTGACCATAAAACACTATTCCACTTTGAAATAGCCCATTTTAAATGAGCCTTGGCCCACAGGACACGACGGCGCTTCTGGACCATGTTCACATATGGCTTCCTTTTTGCATGATAGAGCTTTAGTTGCCATCTGCTGATGGCACGGCGGATTGTGTTTACCGACAGTGGTTTCTGAAAGTATTCCTGGGCCCATTTAGTAATGTCATTGACACAATCATGCCGATGAGTGATGCAGTGTCGTCTGAGAGCCCGAAGACCACGGGCATCCAATAAAGGTCTCCGGCCTTGTCCCTTACGCACAGAGATTTCTCCAGTTTCTCTGAATCTTTTGATGATGTTATGCACTGTAGATGATGAGATTTGCAAAGCCTTTGCAATTTGACGTTGAGGAACATTGTTTTTAAAGTTTTCCACAATTTTTTTATGCAGTCTTTCACAGATTGGAGAGCCTCTGCCCATCTTTACTTCTGAGAGACTCTGCTTCTCTAAGACAAAGCTTTTATAGCTAATCATGTTACAGACCTGATATCAATTAACTTAATTAATCACTAGATGTTCTCCCAGCTGAATCTTTTTAAAACTGCTTGCTTTTTTAGCCATTTGTTGCCCCCGTGCCAACTTTTTTGAGACCTGTAGCAGGCATTAAATTTTAAATGAGCTAATTAAGTGGATAAAAGTGTACAATTTCTCAGTTTAAACATTTGTTATGTTATCTATGTTCTATTGTGAATAAAATATTGGCTCATGTGATTTGAAATTCCTTTAGTTTTCATTTTATTAAAATTTAAAAAACGTCCCAACTTTTCCGGAATTCGGGTTGTACAACAAAACATAGGAAAATAAAATGTAAAACATAAAATGTAAGAAAAGGAAATTATTAAATAAAATAAAATAAAACTGAACAGCATTTTAGATCACTATAGTCTGAAGGAATGTAGTATGTTTTGTCTATGACATGTCATGTACCTGAGTGATGCCTTCTCCACCATTTAATAACACCAATCGCAGTCATCAACACCAGTCCCAAAGCCAAAACCACAAGCACTGAGGAAATCACCTGCTTAAATGTTTCCCCTTGATACTCTGAAGTATGAAGATAATTTGCATATTTTTACCAGTAACTTTTGTCTGTTGAATGAAATAGTTCCAAAGGCAGCAAAAGAAGAATGAAGCCAATCAGGTTTAAGCATTAAAACTAAATAAATAATCCTATGACCATACCCAAATCAATGTCCAGTTTGTTGTCCAGACTGAGGTGTGTGACAGAGCAGGTGTATGTGTGTGTGTCTGCTCTGCTGATCTCCAGACTCTTCCTCATCTGGTACGTCCCGTCATCATTGGGCAGCAGATCTCCTCCAGTGATCTCATGATCAGATACAGGCTGCCCGTCTCTGAACAGGGTCAGGTTGATGTGACGAGGGTAAAATCCTGTTGCCAAACAACACAAACGAGACCCTCCAAAATCTGAGTTTGCTTTCTGGAGGAGTCTGACTCTTGGCTTTACTGCAGAAATAAATGCATTATGAATATGGGAATACACTCTTTTACATCGTTAATTATACAATTTAAAATTTGTGATCTGCAGTAGACTTAAAATTATGACACTCAGAAAATAACTATTTAGACGTAAGTTATAATGTCAGGTGTAATGTCAGATATATTTTAAAAACACATCTTTGGTCATATTCATAAAACAGAAACAAAGATTAAAGCCACTGGTAGTTTTAACAGTTTACAGCAGCTAAAATGTTTGTTGTAAGTAGTGGTCTTGATACTTACTCTTTCTATTTATGTCATTTTGTCTCTTTTTGAGGTAATTCTTGAGAGCATCTATACAAACTGGGTAATAGAAGTTTTCATATTTCTGTTTGAATTCTTCCAGGTGGGGTTTGAGCACTTCCTGTGTTATATTTACAGACACAGTATAAGTAAAGCTGCTGTTAAAGTAACACAGCTCATCTGTGGTGCAGCCTCCGGCAGCATCTTTAATAATCATTTTTCCAGGCTTGTCAAGATCCAGCAGCTCACAGACAATCAATGTCTGATAAACATTAGGACCTATGAGGAAAATGAAGATGGCGATTGTGAACATGTCTCCCTCAGTAAACAATGTATTTATAATATAAGTAGATTAATACAGGAAGACAAAAACGAGTGTCAAGTCATTGGCCTATACTTACTGTCAGTTTGGCCGTCTTGTCTTACGAGTGCCGATCGTCTCATAAATGAGTTATACATGTAAGTACCTATATCCTTTATGTAATCTGAGTTAATCACATCATCCTCATTGGTCGTATTCCCTCTTGGAATATACATTTTACGTGTATTATTATAATATCCCACTATGGTGTCATCCAAAGATGCAATGTAACTAAATTCAGGAAATTGTGTTTCTCCCTGAATATAAGTTGAAAACAACCACAAAGAGTGAGAACCTGAAAAACAAAAAGGTAATTTTTTTCTTTATTTATTTTTAAAGTAGCTGTAACATGGCTGTTGAATGACTCGACTTTCACTTTCAAGAACACTCGGGCAAAGAAGGCAAATGAAGGTCAGTTAGATGACATTAGAATTTGGTTCTCTAAACAGTCCCTCCAGTATTTCACGATTTTTTTATTTTGTGATTTTTGCGATCATATTTGCGACATTTCTTATTGTTTTGCAGTGAAAATATACAGACAACATTCTTCTAACACTGTTATGACTTTTCTGACTCCAGACTAACGTTTGAGGACACCAGCACCAGTGCCATTAAGTTCTACAGAATGTGGCACCAGCACCTGACAGTTAAGCACTCACCGTAATCACACATTTACATCTCAGAGACATCTAATGTCTGCATTTACATATGCAAGATGTCTTATTGTTCATCTGCAGTACGTCTCTAAGATGTTTCCTGTCAGATGTCATATAAACATTTATTAGAATGCATGTAAAACTGCTTCTGAGACCTTTATCAGACTACACAGCAGATGATTCTTTAGCAGACATCTTACAGATGTAATAAATATATTACATCTAATAAAATTTACTTTTATTACTGCCATTCATAATGGCTAAATATAATTTAATGAATACTAAAATATATAGGTTGTATGATGGAGTGGAAATGACCTACTGTATAAGTACTTCTATAGAGCCATTTACTGGTGGTCATTTAATATCTTTTTTTATTTTTAAATAAGTATTTGCTTTCCTACATTATGAAACTTTTAGTTTTATACATGGGGGAAACCTATTAAGGATGAACAAATATCGTCACATTAAAAATAGGTAACTTTCAAATTCGGTAATACTTAAATCATTAATCATGTGCTGGTAAAAGTTGTGTGAAGCATTTAAAATCACTCGAAAATATTACACAATTTCTGCCACAAGTTGTCCCTGTAGTTTACTGTTAAATTCATGGACAATGGTGGAGATTTTGTTTTGAGTGAACAGTGTTTTTCATGGTTTCCACATCAGTGGTGATATCAGCTTTAACAGAATTCTTCTCTGAATTTAAATGCTTCTCACAAGATTTCACAGAGATGTTGATTCTGAGGTGAATTGGACTGCTTTCTTCACTGTATCTCCCAACGCTGTGTATAACAGTGTTGCGGCCCTGACTCGAGCAGTTAAACACTGCAGTCACGCCATCTGCGCTTCAAGTTTATTGCGTGTCTACTCGGCGGTGCGTGGTACATTAACGTGCGAGCGCTACAGTCTAATCATTTTAGTAAATCCTCCTTCGGTTGTCATATTTATTCATATTCATAAGAATGATTGAATTCATTCACGTTTTCACAAACGGTCTCCGCAGCCCGAACTAGTAGCGCGGATTCGTTCGCTTATAAATCGGTCCTGATGAGAACACAATGCCTTTCTTTGACTGAATTTTGTGACATTTAGGGGGGAGCGGGGTCGAAAGTAACGTGGCATGAAAGTAACAAAGCGATTTTCTCAGAGCCTCTTACTGCATTTGCATTCCAAGCTATGAAAGCATCTTCAGCATGCAATCCTTGACGAAGCTGAGAAATATCACGTGAAACTGTTTTCGAGTACAAAAAGTAGGCCTAAATTGTTGAAGAAGTAATTTTTTTTAATTAGTTGTGTTGTTTTTCTTGTTTCATGTGTCACAGTAATGATCAATCTACATGTTATTTAGTGCTTTAACACATCCTAATGTTTGCATTTTCAGAGTTTTTCAGTATAAAAGTAAATCAGGTTTAAATGTCAGGAGTTTCTGCCACAACAGTGATAATAAGTATTTATTTTTTTCCGGTGCATGCTATAATGTGAATTTCTCTGTCTTGCATCATTTATTAAAATGTTTATGTCATATTATACCAAAAGAATATGTCAAGATTGAGGTTCAGAAAGACAGACAGAGGTCTGGTTTTATCCAGATGTTTATGAGAGGGCTTTTCTGGACATAGAGGAACATCACTCTCTGGGTAGCTGCTACGTCGCATTTACCTTAGTTATATTTTAGGTTTTAGGCATACTTTACCTTTTAAACCTCCACCTATGAATTTGCAGTGTTTCCAGATGTTTTAATGCACATTTTGAATTGATGCATAAAAACAACTGGATGGAAACACGAATAGGCTTACTGCTACATTATGTTTGGAATTTATGAAATTCAATTTTCATATTGTTCATTCTGTTGAAAAATATGTTTTTTTAAAAATACACTGAAATAAAAATATATTTTACAAAAATGAATTTTGTACAGTCGGGTTTTGAGACATTTGATGAAACTTAAATAAAAAAAAGTATAGCCTATTTGAAAATTTTATTTTATATATTTTTGCAAATATAAAGGACAAAATATGTTTGGAGTTACATATTAACAAGGTCTTAGTCAGGTATACTTAATAAAAATAAGAGTAACCAAAAAACAATCTAGTTTATATTGTTGTGTTACTTTTGACCCAACCGACGGGGTCGAAAGTAACAATGTGCAACTTATGTTCCAAGTGAAATTACTGAAGTCTTTCTACATTTCTACAAAATACCACCTGGTATTGATAAACCACACTTCTGAGTTACTGGCCACAGCAGAAATATATATCTGTCTACAACATTATCTTTTAAAATTATGTTTTTCAGAAAAATTGTACTTTCGCCCCTGCTCTCCCCTGATCGAAAATGTGTTTCTTTTTTTTTAAACGGCAATCTTTTGCGAAAATTGCGGAGTTTGCTTGATTTTGTGTTGATCAGTGATCGGGAAATCCTGGAGTTATGGATAGACTCTAGCAATCCAATCTTTCTGAAACTTACCATTTGAAGATGTTGAAGGTAAAAGTACAAATAACACGATGATTATATCCATTTGCCCTGCATTCATGTCTTCTCATGTCTTAAAAAATTAAAACTAGCATCTCTTCACAGTTAACAAGTTAAGTTCGAACATAATTCCCTTTGCGCTTTCCATAACTTATTGAGTTCGGTAAAATTGACGAGATATGAACAGATTCGACTTTCCCGGATCAATAATTCGCGAGCAAAACGTTTTTAGTACACGAATTATGCCTCTTTTCACTCGTAGTGATGTAGTAAATGAGCTACAAGCGATTTCGTCTGAAAACAAGCTTCGCTCCGTACAAATTGATCTTAGTGCGCTGGCATCTGAGCAACAAGTCCGAAGGGACCGTCTGCAAAGTGCGAAAGGCGAAAAAGGTTACTAATAAAAAAAAAAAAATTATATTATCTAACACGGGCGTTAGGGCTTGCGCTCCGGTTTGCAAGGTAAACGGGTGGTCAAGTGATGTGTTTTGATTAGCGCGAGAAAGATGGGAAAATGTATACTGAGTAGGTGTAACGGGGGCTTTGCCTCTGGCGATTACGTTTTGGTTGCACCAGCAACTAAAGTAAAGTCTGGGGTGTGGAAAAGTAATGACCACGTTTATAATGAGAATAATGAGCCATTGGGTTATATTGCTGGACGCACCACCAGTGAGCACAGGAATGAGCTGAAGCCATCTACAGTGGATTCAATTATTTTCCAAACCTTTGAATGTTTAAAATGTACGAGTGTCTGAATGTACAACTCGTCATTTACTACGAATCCACTGGAATTTGTGTGTGTGTGTTTTTGAGACTTTCCTGGCAGAGCTGTCTTCCCACGTGGGTCTGTCATACTCTTTAGCCAATCAGATGCGAGCTTACCATTCAACCAATCATATCATAAGCCACTGAGAGTGCATTCAAGGAGCACGATTCTGCGCACCTTTTGCGCAATATGGATTAATTAGAATGGAAATTAAGCCTTTACATCAGTAATTCCATATAGACAGTAAAAGAAATCGACACAGCGACCCAATTTGATCTCAATTGAGACAAGTGAAGCCCATTTTTAGCGATTTTTAGCACTTCCGTTTCTGACGCGCAGACTCAAACTAAGCTTGATGACGCAATCGTTAGCCTATTTTTACAAAAACTGTTTCTACGGGGCCATAATGTAACATAGAAGGTAATGGAGCCCTTTATACACTGTTGTGTATCTTTAGAAATAAATAATGGACAAATGGCGTCTTTAAACGCCTCAGATGTAAAGTTATTTGCTGTCAAAGTGACACCAAAATGAATGGGAGTCAATGGGATGCTAACGCAAGTGAAGTTCTGCCACAAGATGGCGGCACGTGGCCGACTTCAACTTCCGGTCGATCCTTCCCGCCTGAGTAATCCAGCATGGCGAACGAAGAACGGGAAGCACGGGTAAGTGAAGTAAAATGTTATTGGACAATAATGTATTGTGACTGAAAATATAACGAGGACAGTATTGATAATGAAGCATGCAATTTCTCTAGTTTAACAAAGCACATTGTTTAGCCTAATTAGGGGAATATACTTTTCAACATTCAAAAATTATGGAGTGAATTATCAAAGATTAGATATTGTAACGATTTCACCAGTGATCAAATAAAATTACACCAGCATTTCGAAAACTTGTCAGAGTACAGCATTATACTGTATTCCTGTCATTATGTTTGTCTGGTCCAGGGATGCTTTTCGATACTGTATTTGTGCATTCTGCTAAAGTAAGTTTGCACATGTTCAGATGAAGTCACAATAATGGCAGAAGCTTCCTTTGCCAAAACATTTCAAATTAAACCAAGCATAACATATGTCTCTTAAGTAACTATAGCCAATAAAATATGGTATAACGTATAGAATTGTTGATTTAACATTAACTCATGTAAGGTTCTTTAATTAATTGTTTTGTTTGACAGGCATTATCATCAGAAGTGGAATCAGCTGCAAGGGCTCTTATTGATGTGTTAGCCAGGGGCCTGGCTCCATCTTCAGCTAGTAGCATTGGTACATCAAGGAGTGTTAATACACCAACAAGAGAAAATGTGCGAATGAGTGCAACATGTGCCATTACTCCTTTGCCGCCTGTGCCAGCACCAGAAAATAGGGTGAGGCAGGCATTAAAAAAGTAATTTTATGTATTTTCATTTAAACATTTATCATTATTGAAATATTTTAAAAGATGGTAATGACACATTAAAACATATAAGAGAAATAACTTTTCTTCAAGAAATTGTCTCTTTGTCATTTTGGCCGTAGGCAGTTCCCAAGTATGTTTAGGACTGAAAATGACCAGCCTAAGGGAAAAAAAAACGTTTCTCTTTGGCCAAACCTGTCAATGTGAAAAAGACAGATTTTCAAATATATGTGCTCTCCGAAACCAACCATGTTTACTCCAAAAGGAGATGAAGACTTAGAACTTTTATGGGCTGGGCTTGGGAAAAGGCTTTTAACTATTCCAGACACCTTTAAACACAATGAGGTAATTGCAAACATAAACAAAACACGAGTGAATGTGAAGTAATGATGCAAGTAAAATATTTTTTTTCCCTTGACTTGAATAATGAATGTGGTGTTTGCTTGTTTAAGATTGTCACTCTGCTTGAGGAAGAATTTCCAAAATTAAAAAATCTTCAGGGAGGCTGGATGTTTAACAAATCTACATGTATTTATAATTTGCAAGTTAAATATACATAAAACATGGATGCATTAATAATCATAGGTCTTTATTGATGCTGTAGGTAATACAATTTATTCAGTGCTTTCAGATTTCTTTGCAAAAAGAATGTGGAAATGAGGAATGACTCCTGAGTTTGATCCACTGATTTTACATTAAGGTGGTGGTGGTCGGCGTAAGCTTACTTTAATTCCCACTGACTGTGATGGATACTCAACTCGGCTCCTGAAGTCAGTGTCAAACAATGGAAAGAATGTGCTATTTGTAGCTCCACTACAAGAGCAGCTTTCCAAAATACCATTGCCGTTGCTGCCCTTACACATTGAAGAGTGCAGAACAACTGAGTCTGTAGGTTCTGCTTGTATTGTTTTTGTCTTTTATTATATTTTAAAAACATAATGCTTTCTTAATTCTTTCAGTTCAGATCTGTTTACATTATTTTTTTTAGGAGTCAGTAAACGATGTAACTGTGCTTGATGATGATGATGATAATGGAAATGTTATTGGAGCCATTGACCAGCCAAGCCCACTTCAAATAGATTTAGAACAATCTTCCCAGGTATTTGTCCAAAACTAATTTCCTGACGAATGCAGAATTTTATTTTTGCTTTGTAAACACCCAAGAATCTGTGGTCCCTTGCAAACTGCTCTGTAAGGTTATTCTGAAGTTCGATGAGACTGATATGCAACTTATATTACCTTCTGCATGATTTTGTCTAAGGTAGCAAATATGCAGTATTCAACAGTAATTTAAATTATATTGAAATAAATATTTATTTAGCTTGCAAATTTCTTAACTTGTACCTGAAAGAAATTAGTAACCTATTAGTTGTCTTTACATTTCTTATTTTTACAAATCTGTCCCATTTGCCAGATTTCTTTCCCAAATGATGTCTTGCCTTATCATGCAAGCATGTGTGGTGAAGGGTAAAGTTATGCTACAATAGAATGACATTTGTTCTTTAGACCCTTACTTAATACCTTAAGAATTAGTCCACCCAAAGTTGATATTTCTCTTTTAAGTTACTGACCATCTTTCCATCTCAACTGTTGGTAAATTTTGTTCACAGAGAAAAACGAAGACCGGAACCAAAATTTCTAGCAGTAACATTTATAAAGCAAACTATTATTCCTTATTAGTCTTGTCACTCAAAGTCTTCTGAAGAGAAATGACATTTGTTTGTGAGAAACAAATCTATAACTAAAATATTTTTAACTATAAATAAAATGTGTTTCTGTGCAAAGAGGTGAATGATCCATATTGTTAAAGACATTGTTTGTTAAAGATATGAACAACCGAACAGAAGATAAACAACAAAGTTCAACAACAGCTGAGGTGGAATGTAGGTGAAGAAGATTTAAAAATATATAATGTTTGGGTGAACTAATCTTTTATTTAATCCCATAACAGACATCTTTAGCTATAAAGACTTATATTTTACATGTGTAATGGATGCTTCTTTTTCTTCATTTAATGTGCAAGAGTTTCTGAACTGGTTGGATAAACAAAATGTATGTGCCATTGCTTTTTTTAGAGGGAGGACTTTCAGTGGCAGTGATTCTCCAAGCACTTCAACAAGAGAAGAACTGTCAGGACCCTCAACTGCACAGACATCCACATCACTATCAGCAGGTTATGCCCCACACATATTCTGCTTGGTTATCACTGTTGTACTGCTTTGAAACAAGTGCATCTATATGTAAAAATATAAACTCTAGTTGTGGCTTTGTTTTTAGCCCTCGATTTGTTGTACAACTATATTTGTAAAATAGTTGTGAATTTCTTTTTCAGCATGGAAATACGAAACTGACCATCAGAAAGCATCTCGAATGTTCTGTGAAGAATTGCTTTCCCAAAGTTCGGACTGTCCATCTTTGTCACTACAGATCAACCAATTTGATACTTTGGATGAGCAGGACATTACACTGATTTCATTTTATAAAATGAACAGTGTAAACTGGTCAGCACCATTGAAATGTAGATTGACAGGTATTACGCTCTGTAATTACTGGAACATTGTTTGAAGTAACCGTTGTTTGTACAATTTGTGAAATTTACTTGAGATTGCTATTTTTTCTCTCTTTTTAGGAGATGCAGCTGTTGGCAAAGGAGTCAATCGTCACATCTTTTCAATGAATATGCAAAAACTGAAGACTGGCTTCTCTTTAAATTTGGGTATGTAATCCAGTTCAAGTTCTATTCAATGGACACAAAAATAGTCAAAAGTTTGGAAACATTACAAAGAAGTCTCTTCTGCTCACCAAGGCTCCATTTATTTAATCCAAAATACAGTTAAAACAGGGTAATTGTGAAATATCATTACAATTTTGATTATGATAATGCAGCGATGAATGGATTTTAGATCATCTTTTAATGGTGTCATTGAGGTAACAACTGTTACCTCCCATGTTACATAAATTCTTGATTTTGATGCACATCGGAGGGAAAAAAGACCCCATAAAAGCAACTGAAACTGCTCATTATCTTACTCAGATTGATTCAGTCCAGTGGTGGAAAATAGCATTTATGTGTGTGTGTATATTCAATTTAATTCAGTAAAAATGTGCCTAATGCAGAGACTGTTATGGCTTTACTAGTGAATGTTATGGCTTTAGAACTAGTAAAGATGTTTCATGCTAAGGTTCATGTCTTTCTTAAGGTTCTACTTCCACAACCCTTTTTGTCCCCTCTGCATCTGCTGTGCTACGTGACAGCAACCTTTTCCAAATGGCTGGCCGAATGATAGGTCATTCTTTTGTCCATGGAGGTCCTTGTCTTTCTGGACTGAGCTTACCATTGGTAATCCTCCTAACTGGAGGTAGTTCAGACAGTGCGGCTTCAGCTCTAGAGCTGCAGGATTGCCCTGATTTAGACCACCGGGAAACCATTAGTTTGGTGAGTACTTGCACTTTATTCAATATTTGTTATTTTTGTAAAAGCATTTCACTGAATTCTTCTAATCATTTGAAAGCATTTTCAATTTGTGGTGTTTTTGCAGCTCAAGAAAACAGAACTCACTGAACAAGAAAGTACAAGATTAACTGACCTTTGCCTGTTCTGGGATCTCCCTGTTCCGTCTTCTTCTAATCGAGACTGGCTGTTTTAACAGCTGTTGTCACACGCCGTAAGTCTTGCTATTTTGTTTTAAAATGATACTGTGGCAGGAGTTATTATAGTTACTATATTATATATATATATATATATATATATATATATTATATGTATTATATTATATTATATATAGTCTCTATTTAACCCAAACCTAGCAGCATGCTGAAAATAAACTTTTTATGTTTTAGTATAATACCTTGGTAGGTACTAAAACATTCTAGTAACACCCTAGCAACCACTTAGAATATGAGCAATGGCCTAGTAACTACCTAGCAAAACTATAAAACCTTTCTTTTTGCTTTGATCACAGGAATAAATTACACTTTACTACATATTCACATAGAAAACAGCCGTTTTATATTTTTGTAATATTACACATTATTACTTTGTTTTTATTATATATATATATATATTTTTTTTTTAAATCAAATAAATGAAGCCTTGTTGATCAGAAGAGACTTAAAATCTTTAATAAATCCAAAACTTTTGACAGGTAGTGTGTGTGTGTGTATATCTCAATCTACTAAATTATGTTGCCTAAGCTTTATGGAAAAAAAAGTTTTATGAAATGGAAATCAATTATTTAATCTTTATTGTGCTGTTTCAAAATTAAACTGTCTTTGTACATTTTGTTTTCAGGTACTTGGACGTGTCAAAAGCCAGGTTAAAGATCTCAGGAAAGGTCTCAAAGAGACTGGTATCTGACCACTACTATCCCAAAGACTTGACTGTCACCAAGTAGTTTTCCCAAGGGAGTCACGAATGGACATTACAGCACAAGTTAGTATGCTTGTATTTGAAAAAGCACTAAAGGAAAAATCTTATGTATAATAGATTATATCAATATAGATTAAACAATATAATGTCATTATAGAGCAGTCACTGAAATGATAAACGTAGACAATTAAAGGGATCATGGATTACTACATATAGGAGTTCTATACACAAATATTTTAAGTAATTTGAGTTCAAAACTTCAGCCTACTCTTTTTAAATCCCTGCTACTATTCGTTGCCTACTTTCTTGGATTTGTGAAAAATGTGACCAACTCTTGGTCACATTAGTACAAAAATGAATCCACAGCAATTATCATATAGTCACATCTGAGACCCACTCACTTGGTATTGAATACAAGTTATGTGAAGATGCTAGCTAATCAGAACACATATGCCATACTGTTTCAAAATGAGGTAGAAAACCAGAATAAAAAATGTCCATGTATTTCTACTTTCTGACCGATTAAAAAAATTAAAAATATATATAATTCATGACCCCATAAACATAAATTTTCAAACCCTCATAGACAGTCCTTCAGAAAATTGCATGGCCCAAGCCTGTGGATGATGATGAAGACAAGGATGACTGCATTGCTGTTGAAATAATGAGCGTCATCACAAGCTACATGCGACGATTTATTGAAGAAGGTATGGTTTTATGTATGTTACTTGACTTTCTGTGCGATTTAATACCATTTACATAAAGCAGTTAAATGTATGATATCTTTTAATTACTCTTTCATAGCATGACCAAACATGCTGAGTGACCTATTGAAGTTCTGGGTGGGATGGGAGGTGCCAGAAGAGAACCTGGTTTTGGAAGTGGTGACTGCCAAATTCCCTGTTGCTCAGACGTGTTTCAATATGTTGCGCCTTCCCTGTCACTATCAGAGCTACACCACATTCAAAATGGATATGGTAATGTGCCTACAATCTGTTAATAGTGGATTTGGTCTCATTTAACTAGAAGAGATAACAGGGGGCAGTGTGTTTAGTAATGTTCTTAAATTGCAAAAAGGATTTAGCCTAAGTTAAGAGTAAAAAAGACAAGAGGCTTAAGTGTTAACTTTTACAATGTGTTAAACGTTTAATCAAATTTATTTTCAAGTTGGTATACTCTTGAATGTCTTAACACAGTTAAAACCTGTTTGTTAGTAAAAACTGTGTTAGAAAGCAATATCAAATGAATAGTTCACTCAAATGTAATCTATAGGATTGATTTTTTAGTTTAACTTTAAACAATTTTTCATGCTGCATAATGTTTTAATGTTTGGCCTAAGTGCAATAAAGTTTATACATATAGTTTGATATATACATTAAATAAATAAAGTGACCCCATTTAGATTCCCACTGACTTTAAATTGTGAGGATAAGATTTTTTTGAGGGGTGAACTTTTCTTTTGGCATAAAATTTGCATTAATGTTGAAAACTTGAGTAATACCTGTTGGTATATACACACCACATGTTCATGTAAAAAAAAAAAATGATACCAATGTTGAAAAAATGTTTGGCACCTGTTGGTAAACTCTAGTAGGTGTATAAAAAGAATGTTTTTTTTACCAATAAATATTGTACAGTGGGTAAATATGAAAAATGAAAGCTCCACACCTACAGATTAAGCAGGGTGTACAACAAGGCAAGAAAGCATAAATGGAATTTGGCAGGGACTAACTTTCAGTTAATCTCTCAACATACTGGACAGTGCTAAGATAGAAGTCTACTCCATAAGACTCAGAATGTTGCATTGACATTTTTTAAGATTTTTATTATGAAAAATAGTTAATAACTTTACTGTAACACTACTACAATGAAACTCATATTGTTGTAGTAAAACCAGCAGGAGAGTGGTGATGTGTGAACTGAATTTGGTGAAAGTACAGTGTGTATAGTAAAGTTATTAACAGTTTTTTCTTCATTAGAATTCATAAAAAATCTGTAAAAGCAACTATTTTCAAAACAATTGTTGTAGTGTAGCAAGATAGCAGTGATGTGTGAACTGAATTTGGTGAAAGTACAGTAATGGGTATTTGACAAAGTCATAATAACGAAACATAACGAAATTAAGATAAACGATATGCCGGATTTTCTTCGCCACTAGCAGCTAATGCCAACATAAGCTTATAGCCTACTCTGTCTACATTATGCATTTAAGGCTCAATCAATATTTAGTTATAATTTGAAAAACCTTTGCTTGCCAAGATTAGGCTAGGTCTACATGTTTTTGTGGAGGGAAATAATTGAATCCACTGTTGATGGCTTCAGCACATTCTGTGCTCGCATTGATGGTGCGTCCAGCAATATAACGCAATGGCTCATTATTCTCATTATAAACATGGTCATAACTTTTCCACACCCCAGACTTTGCTTTAGTTGCTGGTGCAACCAAAACGTTATCGTCAGAGGCAAAGCCTCCGTTACACCAACTCAGCGTGCATTTTCGCATCTTTCTCGCGCCAATCAAAACACATCACATGGCCGCTCGTTTACCTCGCAAACCTGAGCGCAAGCCCGAACCCGTGTAAAATAATATAATTTAAGCCCGAGCCCGAACCCGACCAAACTCGTCAGGTCCCATCGGGTTCGGGCAAAGATCTTCAGCTCTACTGTGAAGTTATTGAGTATTTTATTAGTAACCTTTTTCGCCTTTCGCACTTTGCAGACGGTCCCTTCAGGCTCGTCTCTCAGATGCCAGCGCATTGAGATCATCGTATTTTATACAGAGCGAAAGAAAGCTTGTTTTCAGGCAAATTCACTTGTAGCTCGTTTACTACATGACTACGAGTGAAAAGAGGCCTAATTCTAAAAACGTTTTGCTCGCGAGTTATTCGAAAAGACGAATCCGTGAATATCTTGCCAACTTTACCGAACTAAGGGAGTGTTGCTCGCGCAACGCGCATGTCCTAATGTCTTTATTAGAGCGTAGCCTACAACTGAAAACTGAAAGGCAATGCTACTGTAGTGGGGATTTGTCCTTTCGATGGAAAGAATGCGACAGGGGAAGGGGAATATAACCGTAGAGATAACTTCCCACAAATTGCAATCATAAATAAGCTACAATGTTTAGTATATCTACAAAAGTTGACCATATGATTAGTGAAGCCATGTAAATAGAAGATACCTGTTATAAATATTTTAGATTTTAAGTTATTTATTTTCATACCATGGTACAGTAGAAGATTAGAGTGCAGTATGATCATTTTTTTGTGGTTCATATAAGAGAATGTTTCCCTCACAGTATTTATTTTGTTACAGAGAAAATCATAATTTAACATATAGGCCTTAAAACTTTTTGTTGTTGTTGTTTTTTCTCCTTAATATAATGCATACATCCACCTGGTTATGCTTTCTGGTTTAATTATTGTCTATCATCACACCTATACAGACACACAAGAGACTGACATCATTTGTATCGCCTCAGTTATTTTTAAGCAGATTCAGCCACCAGCCAGTCTGGGATTTCTTTCTGATTTTCAGCCACCCACTTAATATTGGCTTTTGTCTTCTCAATGGCCTGTTCCAGAGCTGCTGTCCCTGATCCAAAGCTGAATGCTGAGTTGTCACTCTTAAACTGCAGAAGCTTTTCAAATGTTAAGAGATATTAAATAAAAACAACAACAAAGAGAACAGAAATGAATTATCCATCAAGCACATCACCTGCTAGAGTTTAACACGGTGGGATCAATTGTTTGGAACTAAAGGGAGTTCAGGTGTTAAATTTAAATGAATTCAATTCTTAACAGTGTTATTGTATTACTAGTGTACATAGAAAATATCCACCTGCTCAAGTTCTGATTCAATTAAAAATGTTTTGGTTCTGTTGATAACTGGAATGACCTTTAAAAATAAATATATTAAAGTTATTAATTAGAACTGGGTATGTGATTTCACTCACGTGTATTTACCTCATGGTTCTCAGTCAGTTGATTATTCCAGACTTATCCAAAGCCTAGAGGTGATAAATGAGAGTGATTAATCAACCACTAGATGGCAGTACTGACAAACGTTTTGAGTTGGTTTGGATTTCGAAGTAATTTGCATGGGAATATTAATCAAATAATTTACGTGCTAATTATTAATATGATAGGTTTTGATTGTATTTTTGATTATTCACAGTTTGAAGGTGATTCCACACAGGTCATCACCCACTGTCTTTTAGGGTGATAAATATAAAAAAATATAGCAGATTCAAAACAAAACAAAAAATGTTTATCAGGGGCCCGTTCCTCGTAGCTACGTCGCTTATTACATCCGAGATCAAATGACACATCCAAGATGATATCATCGCGCTAATCAGGATCTGGCTAATTAGGTTCCTCGAACGCACCTGTTGTTGATGATTAGTATGGCTGGACTGAGTTATCTGAGATAACTGTGCATTCATTGTTTGGTTTAAAAGTGGTTATGTATCATTCCCTTTCATAGGTCACTTCAATGCTGCGGTGACGTCACCGTATGGGAACACCTCTCGGTGTGACGAATGTCTGAAGTCCTATACCATCCCGCCAATCCTATTGGCCAAATAGCGCTTGGCACCGCCCTACGCATGCGTACACATCGTACACCTGAGTGCCGCGCGCTATTTCGCTCAGATTTCATTTCCTTCTGGAAAGTGAATCATCTGTGCCCTAAGGAAACCATCTCGCGTTCTCAGGGTTTTTTTTCTTCGAGCAGTGTTCAACTCCTCTTCGCGGACGCGATGAGTCAACGAAAGGTAAGAGCCGTATAATGGGTTTATCACAGGCTCTGTCCGGCACATGCAGTTCTCTCCCTCTGAGCGGACAGGAGAAACACGCCTCCCCTTCCTCAGTGAGCTGTTGAATGTGGTTACCCGCGTGGTGGATAAACTATCCCCCCGTGAGCCGCTACCCTTCTTCACGGACCTCCACCAAGAGGTTTCGAGGTCCTGGAAGCAGCCTTAATCAGCGCACGTCACGAACGCCGCGGGTTTCGCCACCATTGCTGACATGGCGGACTGCTGTTATACAGCGATTATACACGATTAACAGCGATTATGCTGTTATACACTGGTGGACGAACTCTCTAGCCGAACGGATCGCGCCGAACTCGGCCGCGGCCTAAAGTCTCGTCGAAGGCGTGTCGAGTCGCGTCTAATCTCGGCAAATTTACTTCACTTTATGGCGGTTCTTAACGAGAAAGATATTACAATCGGAGGCTGTGAAAAAGCTGCGGGGGGCAACAGATTTGGCGCTAAGTGCTACCAAACATACTGCCCGAGCAGTGAACCGTTCTATGACAGGGATGTTAATGGTCGAGCGCCACCTTGGCTAATCTCACCGACATTACAAAAACCTGAGTTGGACGGCAAAGCCTCTCGTCCTCAATCCCCTTACTTCCGTGGATACGGTTCAGGATTATGTACGGCAAAGCCTCTCGTCCTCAATCCCCTTACTGCCGTGGATACGGTTCAGGATTATACACAACGAAACGCAGCGACTTTGACGCATGCGCTTCCCTTCCTGTTCGTCAGGGACTGTGCCCTCCATTAGAGAGCGATGTTGGACCGCTAATGCACATCCAACCCTCTCACTGCAGTCCCCATGCTCTAACACTGACTGTCTCACAGCAAAGGCACCTCGAGCATCATTGGATCGAGCTATCACTTAAGCGCCCCCTCAGGCACAATCCAGCCTTCAGAGTTTGAGGGACAGCACAAGAGGCTGACTAAGACGGCCTGTTTATGACGGCTCACACAGCTGCCGTAATCATGCTAGCGGCGTGACCCGATGTTCATTTTGTTGGATTTAATTCTGCCGTGGATACGCTTCAGGATTAGACACAACGAAACGTAGTGACCATGACACATGGGCTTTCCTTGCTTACGGACGCTGTGAGCTTTCCGTGCTCGGACGTTAATGCATGTGGAAACGCTGCAGGCGAAGGCTTGGAAACCATTACGTTTTATGGGCC
This sequence comes from Carassius carassius, assembly GCF_963082965.1. Lineage (NCBI taxonomy): Eukaryota > Metazoa > Chordata > Actinopteri > Cypriniformes > Cyprinidae > Carassius > Carassius carassius. The sequence goes on along the minus strand of NC_081797.1, from coordinate 7,235,496 downwards.
GCAGGGTAGCGCTTGCCCAGCATTTTCACTATGGGTGTTATGCACAATTCGTCACGGATACACCATTCAGTTCAGAAAGGCCCGCCTTTTTGCCGTGGAAATCTCCCATGGTTGTTAACCAAATCGTGGTGCTGCGGCAGGAGCATCTCTGCGGGGAATAGGGGCTATAAAAGTAGACCCCTCTCAGATGGAGTCAGGTTTTACAGCCGCTATTTTGGTAAAATAAATAAAAGTGACGATTTACGCCGTTTGAATCTTGCACTCAAGATGAGCAAAATCAAGATGTTAACGGTAAAGTCTATTCTGTCTCAGATTCAACCAAACAGTTGGTTTGTCACGATCGATCTGAAGGATGCATATTTTCATATTCAGATCATCAAGAGACACAGGAAGTTCCTCAGATTCGCTTTAGAGGGCAAAGCATATCAATACTGTGTTCTTCTTTCACCTTAGCCTTGGCTCATCGAGTATTTTCGAAACGCATGGACGCAGTTCTGGCCCCGTTGCGGCTCCAGGGCATTCGTGTATTGAATTGCCTGGACGATTGGCTGGTGTTAGCACAATCGCAGACTCAAGCACACTCCCATCGGGATCTTGTGCTGAATCATCTAAACAGCCTGGGCTTATGCACGAATTTCTAGAAAAGTGTTTTTATTCCCTCTCAGCGGATAACCTTCTGGGAATAGACTTGGACTCTCGCACGATGACAGCAAGTCTATCTCTCCCGCGCGCTCAGTCTCTCGCGTCATGCGTGCGTCACTTCAAAGTGGGTCGCACAGTGACGGTGAGTTTGTGCCTCAGACTTTTAGGTCTAATGGCAGCGGCATCCCCTGTATCCGTCTGGTCTTACTTCATATGCGCCCTTTTCAGTGGTGGACGACAAGCCGGAACATTTCACCCCGTTGTCTTCCGCATCGGACGATTTCGGTGACACGGAGGTGTGTTATGTCAATAAGACAATGGATGTCAACCGTATTCCTTCTAGCTGGAGTTCGGCTGGGGATTTGTGCTTCCCGAGAGACTGTCATGACGGACACGTCTTTGACCGGTTGGGGAGCTGTTTGTCAAGGGCGCCCAGCTCACGGAGTATGGGCGGTGACACAACACAGTTGGCATATAAACAGGTTGGAATTACTGGCGGTTTTTCTAGCTCTCCAGTATTTCTCGAATCTGCTGATCGGCCGTCATGTACTACTCAGGTCAGACAACATAGCGGTTGGGTCGTATCTGAATCATCAAGGAGGATTATGCTCTCGCCCCCTTTGCAGGCTGGCGGGAAATATTCTTCTTTGGTCTCAGAACAGATTTCTGTCGATCCGAGCGGTTCATGTCTCCAGACATTTGAACTTCGGAGCGGATTTGCTATCCAGACAGACTCTGGAGCAGGGGGAATGGAGGTTGCACCCCCAAACGGTGAGCCTTTTATGGCAAATATTTGGAGAAGCAAGAGTGGACTTATTCGCGTCGAGCATGACTACGCATTGCCCGTTGGGGTTCTCCCTATGCCCTCCATTGCCCCTAGGCTTGGATGCGTTAGCTCACAACTGTCCCAGAACCAGCTTGTATGCTTTTCCCCCGATACGTCTAATTCCAGCGGTGTTATCCAGGATACGGCTGGACAGAGTGGTGCAGCTCCTGCTGGTGGCTCCTTGGTGGCCCACACAGCCATGGTTTGCGGACCTGGTCAGTCTGTTAGCGGACTCTCCATGGGAGATTCCCCTCAGACAGGACTAACTATCGCAAGCACAGGGAATGATTTGGCACCCAAGGTAAGATCTATGGAAGCTGTGGGCGTGGCCTCTGAGCGGAGTGAGTTAATATGTCCCGGTCTTTCTGTTGAAACCACCGAGAATATAATGAATTCTAGGGTAGCTTCTACGAGACGCTTATATGCTTTCAAATGGAAACTGTTTACGACCTGGTGCCGAATTCGTAATATGGATCCGGTTTACTGCCCAGTGGCTTCAGTACTGGAGTTCCTTCAAGACCGTTTCTCTGATGGAGTAACGCCAGCCACTCTGAAAGTTTACGTGGCAGCGATTTCAGCTAACCACGTATATATAGATGGTGCTTCAGTGGGCTGTCATCCGCTGGTCTCTCGTTTTATACAGGGTGCGCGACGGCTGAGGCCTTTCCGCCCTGTGCGAGTTCCTTCATGGGATTTATCCATTGTGTTGCAAGGTTTATCAGGGCATCCGTTTGAGCCCTTTGAAACTATACCGGATAAAATCCTGACTTTAAAGACAGTTGTATTATGTCCCTATATAATGTCCCATATAATTATGTCCCTAAGGTCACTTCGAACCCTTTTCACTTTCAACAAATGGTCTTGGAGGCTTTACCCCCTGCAGAGGCGGGGTCAGGAGATCTGAGTCTTTGCCCTGTCAGAGCGCTGAAGACTTATGTTGATCGAACAGCTCCATGGCGTGAGTCCGACCAGCTTTGTCTGTTAGGACACAAAATAGAGGCCATGCTGTCACAAAGCAGCGCATGTAGATAATGCATATGAAGAATTTCTAAGAATATTTAAATTATTATATGATAAAAATTGCCCGATTAAAATATTTAGTAAGAAACAAAAACATAATGATAAACCATGGATTTCCAAGGGATTACAAAATGCCTGTAAAAAGAAAAATACACTTTATAGAGAATTTATAAAACATAGAACTATAGAGATTGAACATAGATATAAGAAATATAAGAATAAGTTAACCAGTATTATGAGAACTTGTAAGAAAGAATACTACGCAAAACTAATAGATAATAATAAAAATAATATTAAGGGTATGTGGAACATCTTAAATAATATTATTAAAAATAATACTAGACAGGCTACTTATCCACATTAATTATTGATAATGATAAAAATATCAATAATATGGAGGAAGTGGTGAATGAGTTCAATACATTTTTTGTAAATGTGGGACCTAACTTAGCAGAGCAAATTCCAATTCCACAAATATTAGAAAGGAATTATAATAATTTAGTAGAAAGAAATCCCAGTTCAATATTTTTGACAGCAGTTGATGAAAAAGAAATAAAAGATATTGTTAAAGGATGCAAAAACAAACCATCCACTGATCATGATGGAATAGACATAAAAATTATACAAAAAGTAATAGAGGGGATTGCCAAACCACTAAAGAACATCTGTAATTTATCATTTTTAACCGGCAAATTTCCAACAAAAATGAAAATAGCAAAAGTCACCCCTCTATACAAAACTGGAAATATACACCATTTCACAAATTACAGGCCTGTCTCTCTATTATCACAATTTTCAAAAATTTTAGAAAAACTATTTAACAACAGATTAGAAAAATTCATAGATAAAAATAACCTACTCTCTGACAGTCAATATGGATTTAGAAAAAAAAACTCAACATCATTAGCACTAACAGAACTCATTGAAGAAATCACAAATGCCACAGACAAAAATAACTATGCAGTTGGAGTATTCATTGATCTAAAAAAAGCATTTGATACAATAAATCATGAAATATTAATCAGTAAATTGGAACGAATTGGGATTAGGGGGGTAGTTTTAAACTGGGTAAGTAGTTATCTGAGAGACAGACAGCAATTTGTGAAGATAGGAGAGTATTCATCTGAATGTTTGAGCATGGTTTGTGGTGTTCCACAGGGGTCAGTGTTGGGACCAAAGTTATTTTTATTATACATTAATGATATTTGTAAAGTATCTGAAGTATTGAATTTTGTATTATTTGCAGATGATACAAACATATTTGGTTCTGGGGACAGCTTACAGCAACTCTTGGAATTAATCACTTCAGAATTTAAGAAAATAAAACAATGGTTGGACATTAATAGGTTATCACTAAATTTGAGTAAAACTACATTTATGGTATTTGGAAATTGTAAGTCAAATTATCAAGCACAGATACAGATAGAGGGTGTTAACTTAGAAAGAGTACATGAAAATAAATTTCTTGGAGTGATCATAGATGAAAAGATCTGCTGGAAGCCTCACATAAAATACATCAAAAACAAACTGTACAGAAGCATTGCAGTTCTAGCAAGAGCTAAGCATATATTGGATCTTAAATCTCTTCGCATCTTGTACTGCTCATTATTGTTACCTTATTTGAATTACTGTGTAGAGGTTTGGGGAAGCACTTACAAATATTCACTACAGCCGCTAGTTATAATGCAAAAAAGAGCAATGAGAATTATTCATAATGTCGGATTTCGGGAACACACAAATTCATTATTTTTGCAATCTATATTAATAAAATACCATGATCAAATTGAATATCAAATTGCAGTATTCATGTTTAAAGTAAGAAATAGGTTATTGCCAGGGAATATACAAAAGATGTTCTCAGAGAGGGAGGGAGGGTACAACTTAAGGGGAAGGGGAAATTTTAAGATTAATAGATTTAGAACAACAAGGAAAAGATTATGTTTATCAATTTGCGGAGTGAAATTGTGGAATAAACTAGATGAAAACTTAAAGCAATGCCCTAACATATTCCTCTTCAAAAAAATGTTTAAAGAAAAGATTTTCAAGAAGTATCAAGAAGCACTGTAGTGAAAGTAGGAGTGCTCCTTTGTTATGATTTAAATACTTGTTAGTGGTCACTTTGATGCATGTATGTAGGTATGTAAATATGTAGGTATGTATGTATAGGTATATGTATATACATGTATGTATGTATGTGTACATGTAGGTATATGTATGTGTATATGTATGTGTGTATAAGTGTGTATGTGATATCAGATAACAAAAAAATAATAATAACATAAAAAATTGTTATTCAAAGGAATGTAAGAATTAAAGGGGTAGGAGTACATAAGTTTAGCTTCTTCCTACTCCTTTTCGCACATGAGATAGAAGTATGTTTACACAGGGAAAAAAAATTGTAATTTGTTACGGCTTATCTGGTGTTATTTTTTCTCTTTTTTTTCTCTTTTATTTAAAAAAAAAAATGCTTTAAACATTTTTGTATTTTATTTTACATATTCTTCTCTCATGTTCGAAATAAAGACTTCAATCAATCAATCAATCAATGTCCCATTGGCTGGTGGAGACTATATCTTTAGCCTATGAGGCGCGCTGACTCGCTTCGCCCTTAGGAGTTAGAGCTCATTCCACGAGAGCAGTGGGATGACGTGTAGGGCGTTGCCAAGCGCTGTTTGGCCAATAGGATTGGCAGGATGGTATAGGGCTTCAGACATTCGTCACACCGAGAGGTGTTCCCATACGGTGACGTCCCCGCAGCATCTCGTTCCCTATTCAGGGAACCGTGGTTACATACGTAACCGAGATGATACCATAGATACTCGAAACCACGATCAGCAGTGCAGCAATTGGCTGGCGGCAAGACGGCAACGTTATGACGTCAAACAATTAAAAACGACACCCGACGAAAAACTAGAAAAATTTCTGGACTTTTATAAGGAAACAGCCAAGCAAACAAACGGCTAAACGCCTGTTTCGCAATGTGAAACTGAAATTAGTTTAATGGAATAATAAAAAAAATACACTTTAAAAGATGTAAATAAAAGTTTATGGCTTGTTTTAGTTGACCATTGGCAGGGGCAGTAAGTCCATTAAAAGTGTATTAGTTTGTGTAACGTTACACTCACCACGATCAAGTAACGTTATCTGGTTCAGCAAAGTCTGCACCAAGATAAGATAACATTACATAATATGCGAATCCTTCATTTAACCAAACTTCATTCCACCACTTTAGAGTCACAAGGTTGCCAAACCACTGACCAAGACGACAGACGAGTTATATTATTATTGTATCACACATATTATAACTATTTAAATTTATATTATACTATTTATATTATCTTTTTTTAATATAAATGCAAGTACCATGTGTGCCAGTTCATGGACTATAATGGTGGCTGTTCTCTCTTTGTTTGCATTAGAGGAAATGACTGGATCATATAGAAGGTTTGTGTCACTGTACGTCACCAGCCACCGAAACTTAAAATCAGGCAGGGCAATTTGGTCTTCAAGTTAGAGATTTTATCCCCCCCACCCACTGCAATGTTTTTTCAAAAAAACTTGAGGATTGGCCCAGTTATATTCAGGGCATAATCACCATGGTCTTCGATGGCTTTCTTACAAGGCCATATTCATATCTGTTCAGAGCAAACATACTTTGGTCATATGCACCATGAGTAAATATGCTTTAAAGGACATTTTGTGGTCAATAAATGTAAGATTTTCATCTTTTAAAGCAGCTCTACAGTTCACGAAAGACGAATGATGGTCATACAAAAATGTTATATGCTGAGGTAACATTTGTGTAGTCACTGACAACCAGTGTCAATAGATAGGAGGACATGTTCTTTGTGGGTTCAAATGTTGTCACAGCAACAGGTTGTCCATCAAGAACAGTGTCCACTTTCTCTGAAATACAACAAGCTGTAAATTAGATTCTTTTTTTATTAGATATCTTTAGCTATAGTACCCCGATTTATTAAACCCAGTGTTCACATTACAATATTTCACATAGTCTTTGTTTGTTAAAGGTGCCATGTGCAAAAATTGAGCTAAAAATATTCAAAAAATTACCTACACGCATCAAAAGTATGAGAAGAAATAAGGGCGATGATGTCATTAAAAAAATGTAAAATTATATTGCTGCAGAGATATCAACCTTAATTAGCAGTAGCATTACTAGCCCCGGCCCGACAGGTGTCGTAATACCAGTTTCGGCCATGGGAGGCGGTATGCGGGCAACATAACCACCAACCAACCTGCAATACACGAATAACTCGCACGGCTTGTGGGCGTAATCTAACCTGATGTCAATCAAGCAGAAGGATGGTTGAAGCCCTTGGCAAGAGACCACCACCCGCTACAGGGAAACAACCGCGCTCGGAATCACAAATCAAATCCAATAAGAAAAGGAGCCGAACCAGAGTAAACATCGGCACTGCTTTCAATCGCTGGAGACAACTGATGGACCTGAAAGAAATGAGGTTCGACACCGAACTTGCAACATTTCTTTTGGATTGGTAAGTTAGATGCTGTTAGTATTTCGCTAGAAGTTTGTTTTATATGTTTGTGTATTTTTTTTCGGGAAGTTATAACATAGAAATGTATCGAAGGCTGTTCTATAAACGTGCTAATGTTAGCGATGGCTAACCGTAGCTGCATTTGATAATTAGCTAGCTATAACTTACCCATATTTTTATATCATAAGTAACGTTAACCTGCTCTGTCTAGTCTGTTGGTCTCCGTGTTCTCTTTGCTTCGTGGTTTTTCTGTACGTGAGAAAATTGATGTGTGGCGTGAAAGCGTGTGAAAAGAGTCAATTGCGTGTCTCACGGTGAATGCTTGACAGTTGGCAGCTCTGGTTACGGTGGTTGGCGCTAGCTTGGTCAACATCAGCTGTCTGATGTTGACCAATGATGTTGACAGAATGCTGTCTGTCAAATTAATTTAATTCCAATAATGTGTATATACAACTCAATGTAATATGAACAAAACGAATATGAACATATTCACTGGTAAAGGTGAAGGGGAGTAGCTTGAAGATGTCATGTTTCAAAATCACTTGACATCACCCAACGTTCCTCTGGAGGCAAAACGTCCTCTTATAGCAGCGGTTCTCAATTCCAGTCCTCGCGCCCCACTGCTCTGCATATTTTGCACGTTTCTCTTTGTTAACACACCTGATTCAGATAATCAGCTCGTTAGAAATGAACTCCGTGCATGAACTGTTTTTCAAATGTTCATTGCTCCCTACTCTCTGAGCAGGGGAAATCTGTTGAAGTTTACCTCACATCGAAACATTCATTCACTGATTTGTGCTGTGCAGCGTCTTTAAACATGGACAACTGTGACATCATATACCTCTGTAAATCGATACAATTTAAATTCACCTCTTGCACACTTCAATGCACTTTGATTGGAACATATAGCTACGTTCACTTCGAACTGGAATCATGGCTGAATATCCTGTGATGACCACTTCGCAGGGCACTTATGTTCGAATAGAACAAATGTCTGAAGCTCCAAGAGAAACGTTCAAAATGTGCAGAGCAGTGGGGCGCGAGGACTGCAATTGAGAACCGCTGTCTTATAGGCTTCAGCTACGCTCTAGTGTTGTTGTGAAGGTAGGGGCGGAGCATAGAGACTATGCTGTTTCTCGTTTGTTACTCTAGAGTATACCAATTCACTTTATTGAGGCATACTGCCCCCATCTGGTATGGAATGTGGAGTATGACTTAATTTTTTTGCCAGATATGACAGATGGCACCTTTAAACTAAATTGTTTTTGGTAGAACTGACCGATTTCCATTCCATTCAACAGGGCCACGATTCCCCTGTTATGGATGAGAGTGATGTAGAAAACCTTTATGCAGGCTCATGGAAACATGGAAGGATCTTGCGAGCATGTGTGGAATGCATCTGGTTGGTGGCTACTCTCCTGGAGCGTAATTATTGTTATATCGCAAATATAGTGTTCCTAACACCAACGGATTTGGGGAAACTGTACATATTTTTCACTGTCCAAACAATGTTTACCTGATGACTTAATCTCCCACACCTTAAAAAGCTTGTGGATATTATGTAGTGCCCAAACACACACAAATTAATTGCTTTATTGATCCAGGAAGTAATATTCCATGTTTATGACAGAACAAAGGTTAAACAGGCATAAAGCTGCCAAGAGACTTATCTAAAAAACATGTGAACCCCTAAGACAAGCCAGTGAAAGAATCTGATAACCTGATAAGTTGAGGTGCACTAAGATAATATATTATAGCATGTTTCTTCCCTGACATATGTATGCAGCCATTACTCTTTAGAGTAGAGTGTGACACTGAGAATCATGGGAAAAGCTCAGAAAAACAAGCATAAGATCATTTAATGTAATCCAAAATATTTTTAATAATTGTAATTTTATGTTTGTATTAGATCTTAAGCCGTATTCTGAAATAAATAGGCTCCAGACCAATATTGAAATTATAAAAGAAATGTTGTCAATAATTAAAAATTGCCTTTAGCCACCATCTGGATAACTTTGTGAGGTATTATCAGACATAATCACATTATAACTCATTAACAATTGACTTAAAAGTCCAGAAGATTCACGAAACAGCCTTGAATTCACTTTAGAGTTAGCGGCTTGTCTAACTCAGTCTCAATCTTTTAGAGCTTTACAGAAATGACAAGTGACTGAAACGCAAGGTTATAATTATTATTATTTATTTATAATTTTTTTTTTTACTAATATTAAATTCAGATTATGAAAATGGGAAACTGATTTTTTTTTTATAGGTTTCTTGAGACAAGGCTATCCACTGGCTGCAATTAAATATACATATTCACACTATAAAAAATAATAAAGGTATACAAAAAAATGACAAATTTACTAGAAAAATACAAATTGGTTCATGGATTGAGGTCTTTTATTTTCATTAGACAAAATATCAAAATGATAAATACCAAAGAGTTGTGTACTATTTCGCTTATTCAGTTATGTTTCATTCTACAAAGTTCATTATCATTATACAATAAATTTGTTTACAAAACAAAAATCTAAGGGAAAACATATAATTATAACAAGACATGCCTTAAAGAAAGATATTTGTATACTGTACATCATCATAGGAAGAAAGTAGCTCTGGAATATACTGGGATTCAGCATTATCCATAATAAATAATAATTTATTTTAATGCTCATCTAGGCCCAAGCTAAACAATGTCCCAGTGCTCCTCTCCTCCTCAGAGCAATCAAACTACAGTATGTGCTTATTTTTTAGAGTTACAATGGATTTATAAACCATTCTAAGACTGCTTGTTGGTTCTTTTCGACCCATTTGATGTTGGCTGTAGTCCTCTCGATGGATTGCTGAATGGCTAAGGTTCCGGAACCGAAACCTATGTGAGCGTAGTCATCCCTGAACTGTATCAGCTGAGTTTTTAAAACAGGAGTTTACAAGTTTCAGCTGTACAAGATGACAGTAAAAAATTTGTAAATAAAGTAGTCCTGGGGAAGATCACATACCTGTTGCAATTCAAATTCAGTTGAGAATCTCTTTGTGATGCCATTGATCAGATTGGAGAAAGAGAAAGAGCCACCTCCATACCTAATGGAGAATAAAAGAAGTGGATATTATGTAGTTATGGAAAACTGCTATCTGTATTTTAAAGCAAACAATAACACAGTCCCCTAAATTGTTTTCTTACTCATTGAAAATGTACTCCCAGTTGGCTCTAACAAAATCCCAGGCCAATGGTTGGCCAACCACATTGCTTGCAATGCTGACGATGGTAGAGGTGGCATCTTGTTTCCGAATTATATCTGGATCCAAAGTGTATTTGAGATACCTACAACATTAATCAAAGCACATGTGTTTAGCTGAATACAATGAGAACTGTATGTATTTGTCAGCATTTATCAGCAGTGAGCTCACCTGTTCAGTAACCAGGGCTCGGTGGCACATGCCAATGCAGCTCTCAGTTTATCTTTCTCTGAAGCAACAGTGGCTTTTTCAAACATCTCCCAAGCAAAGTTCCACTCCTTCTCACCACCTGCAGCAATGGCACTGCAGTACACTGCAGACCTCAAGTTGGCCTTAATACTGAAGCAGTGAGAACATTTAAATGGTAATTTATTCATTTAAGGTAATAAGCTTAAAATCTATAAAAGTACAACAAAAGTACTGAATTCATTTAAATGTACCAAGTGTCCAAAAGGATAAAAACTGTTTGTGAAAACCTTTCTGAGTATAATTCAAGTGTAAATCACACTAAAGACATCCTCTAATAATGTTTGACAACAAAAATGTAACTAAATACTAATTGTATTACATTTTAAAATATTTTTAACAAGTTATTGCTTTATATTTTAAAACCTAACCATTTAAAATCTTTTTTTTTGTGAAGTTTATCCTATATCTAATGCAATGACATTCAGACATTTTTTAAGTGCAACTAAAATATTCAAATACTTTCTGGGGCAACTTTAAATGCCTATGGACAAAACTGGATAAAATAAAATTGATTGACAGTAATATTAAATATATTATCTGTGACTATCATAAACATCGGCAACATTAGTAATAATATTCTTATAAAACTAAGAATTAAATATTCTGCTTTAATATACCTTTTAACTATGATGCTCTCTCTAAGATACACTCTAAAGATTTCTATTGAGTGAAACTCACAGGTTGACATTTGGATTTTCCATCCACTGTTGGAACCATGTTTTGACGAGAGTCGTACAGTTTTCATTGCCAGTGCTGCAAGCAACTCTGAGTGCATTGACTTGATTATATCTGCAGATACAAAGACATCAATACAATTGAGAGCAAATCTGAGCATTTATTGTCACAAATGTGTATTTACATGACTTACTGGTCAGTATGTCCGTCAGGCACATCCTCCCAATTTGTAAGCATCGTGAAGTATTCAAACAAATTTTTCACTTGATTTCCAACGTATGTCTGCAAGGTATGAAATAATGTGATGTTAGAATTCAAGCTCAGCTGAGTTTACATTATGAAATATTCAGAGACAAACTTACTTGCATGGGGCCGTACACCTCTGTGCGATCAAACATGAGGTAAAAGTAGTCCAGGTTATCAAGAGCAGACTCCCACGGCATGTACTCCGTTTCAGAGGCTAGGAACAGTGTGGTTCTTAGAGCCAATGTCGTTTCAATAATTCCTGCTCTGTAAATGGGAAAGATGCTTTTTAGCATTTGGACTGACTAGAAATTACACTCAAAACTTTAAAGAAAGAAGTTCAGATCTCACTTGGCCAGGTTAAATGCATCGTCAATTATCTGTGCCCGGTTAATAACTGGAATGCTCTAAATGATATCCAAATGAAATCTAATTATTATGCTGAAAAACAATCCAAATCTTGCTGTAAGTATCTTCAACAATATTACCTGCTACCTAATTTACTAAATGTAATTCTTCTTACCTGTCTTAATGTCTGGAGAACTTTAAGTAGGCGTTGCCAGTTTTCATTATCATAGTTAACCCTGTAGTATCCTGTCACATTGATGTTGGCCAGAACCCACTCATCAATACTAATTTTCATCTGATCCATTTGAGCTAAATTGGAAATGTAGAACATAAATAAATGGATTAGTTAAAGCAAATAAAGCGTTGTCCTTTATTAACATCGAATGATCATTTTGGAGTATAATCACATGCAAAGTTCACCAAAACATGTCATCATTTACTCATGATCATGGATTTATTTTCTCTTTGGAGCAAATTTAACAGAATGTCCATATTTGTTTAACTTGCTATCATATGCTTTCAGAAGATTTGGAATATAGTACAAGTATACAAAAATATGGACTACTTCTATTTAGCTATTTTGAAGCTTGACAGCTCCAGGTCTTCAGTCACTGTCAATGTATGAAATGGAACAATTTGGCCATTCTGCTAGACTTTTCCTTTTGCATTCCACATTAGAAACAAAGTTATAAGGATTTGGAACAACATGAATATGTAATGACAGAATTAAAATTTACATTACTGTCACTGTCATCTTAAAACTCACTAGTTTTCTGCAACAGCCAATATAGGGGTTGTGCTGCTTCTTTCTTTGTCCATGAAATTGGTACTAACCACTCATAACTGAAAAATAAAGAATATTTTGATATGGTTATTCCACATTGCTTATCAAACAGATAATTTATCAAGTAGGATATATGTAATAAATTGGTATGAAAAGAGAATTCATTCTAAATGCATGTTATTGATCTAATTATGAACAATTCATCTCTGCATATTTAATTACAAAAATATCTAAATTTTTTTTTTATCAGAATGTCAGCGCAATCTTCCAGAATTCTCTCTGATGATGTATACCAGACTTGTCCAATCATTTAGTCTGTTTTATCCCAACCCCTTTCTTACAATCAACTGTAATCTCATATTTAGATTATCTGCCTCCATCCAATCAGCAACCAATTGTCTGTTTTTTATAAGTATAATGTCACAATATGGAAAAAAGAAGACTTTAAAGTATCTAGGAAACTGCGCTGTGATTGAAATTGAAAAATGTAATTGGTGCATTGTGATAAATAGTTGTTTTTTGTTGTTGTTGTTTTTCTACATACTTAAATTCTGATGGCCTGTCTGGTTTAGTTTCAGGGTCCAGGAGGAAGTGCTCTTGTGTGATCTGGCCAGTTGCAGTGTTAATAGTGACCACAGGAAAGCCCATTTGAAGAACCCAGCGGTCCATAATCTCTTGCACAGATCTGGGAAGAGTGGTACCACTGTTGTCCACAGCCTACAACATTTCAGGTGTGAGCACATGTGTTTTGGCAACAAATCAGGTAATGACTTGACTGAATGTCATTGTTATTTGCAACATACCCTTTGAAGATGCTCCCAAAGGTCTGTGTATACCGTGTTGCTGTATTTGAAATGATCCAGGTAAGTCTGTTGAAACAAATTGGTTGTGAATATACAAAAACATTCTCCATCACAAAAGCATATTCGATTTTTATTTTACAGTACAACATGGAATTGTGCACAGAGGATTTTTACCTGGAGGCCTTGAATAAACACCGTCTCAGTCAGAAAATCAGATAACATCCTAATTACAGATGCCCCCTAGAGGAATAAACTCCACATTACCAGACAAACCACGTGTAGTCTGTATGTTGTTCATTATTAGACATTATAGTCAACATAGAAATCAGTTCCCACACTACCTTACTGTAGGAAATCGTATCAAACACTTCGCTAATTTGCTCTGGTCTTTGGATCTCCTCTTCTTTAGACGACAAGGGGTGAGACGAGGCTAGAGCATCTATGGCAAAAACTCGGTGCACATCATTAAGAACGATCAAATCTTTCTGTGGGATAGAAACAGTCAGTTATGATTTCATCTGCTCTTAGGGATAGCTTTTAAAATGTATCCTCAAAACACTTACAATGTTCCAATCCGGCTCAGCTTCATCTGCCCCAAGATATTCTACGTAAGATGCAAAACCTTCATTGAGCCACAGATCATTCCACCACCTGATAGTCACAAGGTTTCCAAACCACTGAAAAAGAAAGAGGAAGGTGGTGAAAAGGTGAATTACAAGGGATGTACATTTCATAGTTGTGAAGTTGATAAAAGTAACTTCTATAAACCATTTCATATTAATGTATCAAATTGGAAAAATGGACTCTTATACCTGATGAGCAAGTTCATGGGCAATAATAGTAACAATTCTCTCTTTGTTTCCATTTGAGGATATTTCTTTATCGTACAGCAGGGCCGTCTCTCTGTATGTGATTAAGCCCCAGTTTTCCATTGCTCCAGCGTTGAAGTCTGGCAGAGCAATTTGATCTGTGCAATATTTAAAGGAATGAGTGAAACGTCTAAAACAGCTCAAAAGGTTTAAGTATCAAACAAGTCTTGCGTAAATTGTCATTTTGATAATAGAACCATTGAATCGCCTCATAAAATATATGTCATATCATAGGATCTTACCTGATTTGGGCAGTGGATAGGGGACATTGTAATACTTCTCAAAGAATTTGAGAATTGGTCCAGTCTTTTTGAGCGCATACTCCCCTTGTCCTGCATTTATAGCTTCTTGACGGGCAAAAATTCGAATCTGTTTGTATAAATTACAATATGCTGTGTTTTAGTAGATGAACACATGCTGTTTTTAAATCTTTGGTAAATTGTACAGGTTTCATTATTAAAATCTTCCAGTTTTGTCTAAGGATCCTGTGAAACGATCAATTACCTGCAGATCGTCAATTTTTTGTTCAATGGAGATGAAATCGCTGACAATAAATGCCAACAAATATGTCGACATTACTTTTGTCGGTGCAAATGTTGTTCTGGTTACAAGAGTGTCATCTATGGTGATGTTAACCTCATCTGAAAGTCAAAAAGAGACACTGACTGATGAAACATTGAACATCTGTGTTTCTTTAAATCAGTTTGACGGAAAAAAAGCAAACTGATTTATCATAATTAAACTACTTTATCACATTTGTATTTTGTAGGGCAACCAAACGCTATATTGCTGTTTTTAAGCTTAAGAAATAATCACACAATCCAACTCTTATGTTATATAACTCTTACTGTCCTCTTCTGATTATATTGAATCAGATTTCCTAGAACGGTCCTCTCACATATGAAGTGTAGGAAAGTCAGAATCATTCTAATCAATTGATTAATCTTTGCTCTTTCATTCATATTTATCATTGAAATGTCTGATTTATTCTGGTGAATCAGTTCATATTGACAATTCAGTTGCACTTTATTTTACAGTACGTGTACTAAAATGTACTTATAGTGTACTTACAGTGTATTTATCTAAGAACGTTCTGGTAATACAAGGTAACTACATGGGGTAGGGTTAGGTTTAGGGGTAGGTTCAGGGTTAGTACCTAGTTATTACATAGTTATTGTAATTACTATAATAAGTACATAGTATGTACATGAGGAACAGGACTGTAAAATAAAGTGCTACCGACAATTCATTTAAATTAACAGGTTCACAGTTTCCCCATATGTATCCCCATACTGTGTATTATGTTTTTGTCTAGGTTATGTAAATTATAGCATTTCTGTTGTATTTAATATAATTTACCCATTCAAATTTGATGATATCACACAAATTGAGATTTATAAAGTCATGCGGTTCCCTTATATAACTTCAGTGAAGCTACTTTTTGTTTTTAGCTGTTACTGTCGCTAACTACTTTTTCAAAGTTGCTACTTCACTGTAGTTTAACTTTTTCAAATTATGATTATTTTGCAGCTTGGTAAGCTATACTTTCAAAGCAGTTACTCAACACTGCTCCTGTACAGAATAAAGTGTTCATTTACTTATCACAACACCATTGGAGAGGGCTACGGTTGCTGGATCATGGTAAAGAGTAATGTGGAATACTGCTTTCATTGCAGGTTCATCAAAGCAAGGGAATGCCTTCCTGGCATCTGTTGCCTGCATCTGGGTTGTGGCGACCACTCTAAAAAAGAACAAGGAAATTTAACTATACATGTAAAGCCTGTTGTACAATAGGAACTGACAAGTCAAAGAAACGTCTTACTTCTTTACTCCATTCTCATAGTATTCACTTCGGTAGAAGCCTCCCAAGTCATTTGCAAGCTCGCCTACAAATTCTGTGTAGAGCTCGTAGCTTTCCCCAGCAGTTAATTCTTCTTTCAGATGAATCGCCATATACTGTGTTTTTGTGTGCATCACAATTGATTCAATGGTAGGAGCTGGTTTGCTTCCAAGTGCTGTTAAGGTGGGTTGCTGTGTCATGTTCAGCTTGTTGGAGTGAATGAGGATGAGGTTTGTCTTTTCCACACATCTGAAGACCACGCTGGACAGCCCTGTGAAGATGTAGAGTCCAGTAGCATCCGGCTGGAGCCGTGGCCACAGAGTGACATTGTAAGTTTGTGGACTAAGAGTCTTTGGAAGGCGCCACTGGTCCCATGGTTCATTGGATGGTTCTGTTGTTGGAACTGATGTTGTTATTGCACCTGTGGGTTTAACCTCATTTTCGTTGTTCTTGGACTTCTCTTGGGAGTAGACCACAGAGAGTGCGATGATTGTGGCTAGCGCTCCAGCGGCTAACACAATCCCTACTATCCCGACAGTTTTACTGATAAAGAAGCCCTTTCCCATGTTTCAGCAATGACAGGATGAGATGAGTGAAACTGACATCTGCACAACGTTTTATTTAAGACATGGGAAGATTCTCCTCCCACATGAATTAATGGTTCATCCATTAACACATCAGAGCTCAAGTGTACAAAAGGGCATCTAGAACCTTAGGGTTTCAGAGAGTCATTGATACCTGTGTTATCCAAATGTGGTAAGGCCATATGTTCTGTTTTGAAGATACAATTAAGGCACTATGGGAAGAAGGCAGGCTGGCATTGTCATGATCTGGGCAATATTCTGCTGGGAAATCTTGTGGATGTTGAATGTGGTTGTTATTTTGACACATACACCCCAATGGCATTCCCTGAGGGAAGTAGACTTATTCAGAAAGATAATGCACCCTGGCACAATGCAAAATTTGCTCAGGAATGGTTTGAAGAAAATATCAAAAATTCCAAGGTTGCCTTGGCTTCCAAATTTCTAAAATCACAATCTGTGATGTTCTGGCCCCATAGTTTAGCTAAATCACCTTAAGTAGGAGCAAAGCACAGGGCTAGTAACAAATAATTTTGTAAAAATACCACTCTTTGTGGTCATCAAGTTTGAAATTCGACATGTCAAAACTAAAATAAAAGATCAAAGTAATACAATGATTTGGCCTTTGGAATATGTGTATTTTTTATGGCGGAACATTGTACCAGGGATGACGTTTATAATTTAGATTAGTATCTCTCAAAATAGCCAATAACACAAGATGGACAATTCATTTGAAAATGCATTGGTGTAATGATTATCAGTCTTTACAGTATCCCACCCTCATCATATTAACCCATAACAGCTATAAATGAGAGGTTCAACAAAGTAACCAGACTCCATAAAACTCACCTTGGCAATCTCAAAGATTTTATATTATCAGTTTTTATTTGCCAGTCATAAATTATTTTTAACAGGACAATATATTATTTTAATTTCCTGAATACTATAAATATTTCATTTATCTTTTTTTATTAAATAAAATGAAACCTTGCTATTAAATATTTTGCATCTTTAAAGTCAAAAGAGATGGAGTTGATGACTTTAGATGTCATCTGGTGGTCCTTGACCTTTGATAGAGCTCTATCTTCAACGATAACATAGTATCAGAGATTACTAGATATGCTATCTTTATTTTGTGCAACCATGATTTGTGAAAAATTTGCTGACATACTGTCACATATGAAACAAATCTTGCCCTATTATTGTTGTTGTTTTCTGAGGCAGTAAGTTCACAAAATTATATTCTACAATTAGAACTGAAGATGTTGCAGATTCTTTGTGACAATAAAATGTTGAACATTTAACATTAAGGGGTGGTTTCCCTGAAAAATATTAAGCCTATAGTCCTAGACTAAAATAATCTGTACAATTATCTAACAATAATCTGCTTTTTTCTGTCATGGTTTTAAATAGTCTTAAATAGACTTAGGCCCAATCCCAATTCTACCCCTTAGCCCTTCCCCTTTCCCCTACCCCTCCGTTTCGCGCGTTCACGTGAAGGGGTAGGGGTGTCTCGATTCTCTTTTGGTTGGAGGGGAAGGGGTAAGGGGAAGGGCCAAATAGCCCTTCAAACGAAGATTTTTCGGGACCACACTTCAAACGAAGGGGTATGAATTATCTTGGCAACATGGCTGCTACAGCGAACAAAAAGACACATAAATGTAAGCTTTTCTGGCATAAATAAAGATTTTAACAAAAAGTAATAATTTGTTTTATGTTACATTCAATTGTGAGTTCATATTAACGGTTACTCAAAGAAATGTTTGCAAAAAATCGCTAATATTTGCTAACGTCATATCATTACAGACTGCATGATAGTGACACAGCATATTTCTGATCAGGGCGATAACTGCCGTAGACTAATCCCCCCAATAATTAGAAATCGCTAAACCATTTTCTCAAATATTGCCTATTCGAGAGAGAAAGAGAGAGAGAGAGAGAGAGAGAGAGAGAGAGAGAGAGAGAGAGAGAGAAAGGGAAATTGTGTGTATTCGCGCCTGTGTGTTTATCTTTTTAGAGTGAGTTTTCTTAAAAACAGCGATTGTATCCTCTCGTCGCTGGAAAATATAATGTAGAGATTCAGTATTTAAACTGTATTTAATAAAAGTCGTGGGGCAGCGTTGACAAGTTTATTTTCTCCTGGATGTGTGAGCTGCACGATTTCCGATGTGTGTGTGTGTGTGTGTCAGTAAGCAGCTCATTAATACAGAACGATAATTAAAGGCTCTAATGCACACTAGTATATATGTGTATTGAAAGAGCTAGACGACGAATGATGGCGTGTGACGACATGGTAGTGGTGTCCCAATCCTTAGGGGAATATTTTCTCCCCTACGGGAGGGGAGGCAGAGGGGTAGGGGAAGGGGTATAAAATAGAATTGGGATTGGGCCTTAATCTAGTCCAGAATTTAATATGTAGAGGCTGAAATTAAACCTGACAATCTTTTGCACATCAGAACTATATATTTTTTTTCTCATTGTGATGGATGATTAAGGCTTAATCCCAATTCTATTTTATACCCTTTCCCCTTTTCCTACCCCGCCACCTACCAAGGGGTAGGTGGTGAAAATATTCCACTAAGAATTGGGACACCACTACTATGCCGTCACACATCATCATTCGTCGTCTAGCTCCTACAATACACACATATGCTGGTGTGCTGTTGTACATTATAGCCTTTAATTACCGTTCTTTATTAATGTGCTGCGTACTGACACACACACACACACACACATATCGAAAATCGTGCAGCTCACACATCCAGGAGAAAAAATTGTCAACACAAATATTAAAGTATTTAGCGATTATTTGCTAACATTTATTTGAGTAACATGACAGTTTATATGAACTCACAATTGAATGTAACATAAAACAAATTATTACTTTTCATTAAAATCTTTATTAATGCACAAAATGCTTACATTTATGTGTCTTTTTGTTCACTCTGACAGCCATGTTGCCGAGATAATTCATACGGAGTCATGGCTGCATTATGTCATCGTCCTAGTCACCCTGATTTGCTGAAAATTTAAATATGACTGGTAATATGTTTTACATATATTTTGCTCATAATAATTTCTAGATGTAAACTGGACTAATAATTTTGGCCAATATTAGAAAAAAAAATTCATAATGTGATTTTATTGAAAGGTAAAAAAAAAAAAAAACTGAAGAATCTAACATGAAGAAGCAGGAGAGAAACTTGGGTAGCACTTTATTTTACAGTCCTGTTCCTCATGTACATACTATGTACTTATTATAGTAATTACAATAACTATGTAATAACTAGGTACTAACCCTGAACCTACCCCTAAACCTAACTCTACCCCATGTAGTTACCTTGTGTTACCAGAACTTTCTTAGATAAATACACTGTAAGTACACTATAATATATACATATATAATATACATGTTAGTACACGTACTGTAAAATAAAGTGCAACTGAAACTTGATTTGAGGAGATATTTGCAGTGCAAAGTGTAAATTGTAATTATTTTTTTTTTCCGTCTTTTAAAATCTTACCTTTTTTTTAGCAGCCATTGAAATTAAAAGCAGACAAATCTAAAGAGTTTTGTTCATATTGCTGACATACTGTATGCTTTTAGTCAGTACTCACAGACAAATTATCAAATTTGAAATATTTGTTTCGTTCCACCCTAATACAGCACGGGTGATTGTTCACTGACCTTCACTGCTTCTATTTAGCCAGTCATAATTTAAAAAATGCTTCTGATAGGTAACCTTGCACTACTAACAGACCTTGACTTCGTCTTTCGCATTTGTCTGAAACCTTTTACTGTCACAGAATCTCAAAGAAAAATAATAGATCAAAGTGTAGCTTTATTCCTTGTCACACAAAGATCCAAAAACAAGGCAAGGGCAGAAACACAAGGTAATCCTCAAGGTTTTTCACAAAGCAAACTCCAAGAAAACAATGAAACGGAAAAACAAAACGTAACAAGCTCAATAATGCAGCAACAAAAGTCAAAGTGAGCATGGTATACATGTACATAGTGGTAAGTTAATAGGTAAATGACCAACAGCTGATGATAATCAGTAATGAAAAGACAGAGAATCTGAAGACTCCACGACTGGAGCAGGCTCTGTGACTGTCTCCTGGGCCAATGTAGAAGGAAGCTTAAGTGAGACCGGCAAGGCAAGGAGTTTGGCTGGTGCTGGCAAAGCAAAGATCCTTGGTTGAGCCGGCAGGGCAAGAATCATGGGTGAGACAAAGAGAGTGGGCAACAAATTAGAATATGGTGACATGCCAATCAGCTAATCAAATCAAAACACCTGCAAAGGTTTCCTGAGCCCTCAAAATGGTCTCTCAGTTTGGTTTAGGCAACACAATCATTGGTAAGACTGCTGTTCTTAACAGTTGTCCAGAAGGCAATCATTGACACCCTTCACAAGGAGGGTAAGCCACAAACATACATTGCCAAATAAGCTGGCTGTTCACAAAGTGCTGTAGCCAAGCATGCTAACAGAAAGTTGACTGAAAGGAAAAGGTGTGGAAGAAAAAGACACACAACCAACCGAGAGAACCACAGCCTTCAACTCAAGAATTTGAGAGAACTTCACAATGTATAGACTGATGCTGGGGTCAAGGTATACAGACATGTCAAGGAATTTGGATACAGTTGTCGTATTCATCTTGTTAAGCCACTCCTGAACCACAGACAAGGTCAGAGCCGTCTTACCTGGGCTAAGGAGAAGAAGAACTGGACTGTTGCCCAGTGGTCCAAAGTCCTCTTTTCAGATGAGAGCAAGTTTTGTATTTCATTTGGAAACCAAGGTCCTAGAGTCTGGAGGAAGGGTGGAGAAGTTGCTTGAAGTCCAGTGTTAAGATTCAAGAGTCTGTGATGATTTGGGGTGCAATGTCATCTGCTAGTGTTGGTCGATTGTGTTTTTTGAAAACCAAAGTAACTGTACCCATTTACCAAGAAATTTTGGAGCACTTCTTGTTTCCTTATACTGACAAGCTTTTTGAAGATGCTGATTTCATTTTCCAGCAGGATTTGGCAACTGCAAACACTGCCAAAAGCACCAAAAGTTGGTTAAATGACTATTGTGTTTACTGGCAAGCAAACTCACCAGACCTGAATTCTCTTTGGGGTATTGTCAAAAGGAAAATGAAAAACAAGAGACCAAAAAATGCGGATGAGCTGAAGGCCACTGTCAAAGAAACCTAGGATTCCAGACCACCTCAGCAGTGCCACAAGCTGATCACCTCCATGCACGCCAAATTGAGGCAGTAATTAAAGCAAACCCCTACCAAGTATTGAATACATGTACAGTAAAAGAACATACTTTCCGGAAGGCCAACAATTCACTAAAAATGTTTTTTATTAGTCTAATGAAGTAGTCTAATTTGTTGAGATTGGTGTTTTTTTGTTAAATGTGAGCCATAATCATCACAATCAAAAGAACCAAAGATTTAAAATACTTCAGTCTGTGTGTACTGAATTTATTTAGTACACGAGTTTCACAATTTGAATAGAATTACTGAAATAAACTTTCCCACCACATTCTAATTTATTGAGATGCACCTGTATAGGCCATTTTCTATGCAATTAAAGTGAAATAACTAAACATAAATATAGGAGCCTGTTAAAAAAATTATCCTTTTAGAAGACAAATTCAGATGGCACTTAGAGGCTTTTTTATCTGAACTTCCTATATTGGGAGTTGTGTAGCATCAGTTTAGTAACTTTAATATTTAAAATACTGGAAAAAGAAGTGAATAGTTTCTCTCGGGGGAAAGAAAACTCTCTCACTGTTTAATTTTGTTTGTTTTCTGAAGATGTTTCTCCACTCAAATTATGTTTTTGGGTCTTGACATTTTATCCCCCATCCTTAACCATTTCCTCTTGCAATGTATAAAATCCTATTTAACCCATAATGTCCTGTGATGTCATCCAATATTAATGTGCCAGGTAAATTAGGAATTAGTGTTTGTCATTTAATATAAGGTAGAAGCTTACTTAAAGAGTAAGAACCTTTAGAAAACAATAACCAATAATGGTTAATCACTGCTAAATCTTAGCAGTGATTAAAGCATGGACTATTCAACTGCCAGCGAAGAGTAGATGCATACCCCATGCCCATAGAGCTGGAGTCGAGGACAGAGCATGGTGTTGTAGAAGTCTGGAGCCAGAGTGTCTGGTAGATGATACTCGTTCCAGGGCTCAGCAGGAGCTTCTGTAGAAGGAAGGAGTTGAATGGTCCACAACCCAACAATGGTAGCCAATTATGCCATCCCTAGAAAAGTGCATCCAACTCACATTGCAATCAGATTTATTTTCTCCTCTCAAAGGGTATAATGACTTATACAGTACATTAACACTGAGAATAGCCAGTGAAAGAATCTGATAACCTAAAAAGTATTTTTTTTTAAATACCTGATCAAAAAAACATGTCAGCATCACAGCTATGAAATCATCACTAATTTTAATGTTCACTTATGAACACTAATTTGTGTTCAGTCAATGTAATGGTTTATGTTTTTATTAGTGGTAGTTGTTAAATCATACCTAAGAAACAGAGCTCCAGACCAAGATTGAAATGCTAAAAAAAATGTTGACAGTAAATCACTGTTGGCAACCATCTGGAAAACTTTGAGGTATTAATCAGATATCATCACCTTATGATTAGCTAACAAATGACTCTTATAAATGGGTTCCTTTTTATAAGCTATTAGTATATAAGTTTCACGAAACACCCTTGAATTCACATTAGAGGTAGAAGTTCATCTCAGTCTGTCAATCATTTAGGGCTGTTACAGATTCGACAACTGACTTCCACACTAAACCGCGAGTCATTTGTCATGTCATGTCTGATATGAAATTCTGATTATGACAACATGTTCAAATGACAACATGTAATTAAAAATACAAATTCACAATATAAAAATAATGGTTTAATAGTATAGAATGATAGTAATCGTTAATGTTTACCATCTCTACAATACCGCAAAATAGTACAAAGGTTGAAAATTAAAAAAAAAAATACAAATTAATTCATGTATTGAGGTTTTTGATTTCAAATATCCAAATAATAAATAACAAAGATTTCTGTACTATTTGCATATTCAATTCTGTTTCACTCTGCAAAGTTGTTTTATCATTTTACAATGAATTGTTTTACAAAAACAATTTAAAGGGAAAACAGACAATTATACCAAGGCACACCTTAAATAGAGATATTTGCATGTTGTATACATCATCATAGAAAGAAAGCAGCTCAAACTACAGTATGTGCTTATTTTTTAGTTACGATGGATTTATAAACCATTCTAAGACTGCTTGTTGGTTCTTTTCGACCCATTTGATGTTGGCGGTAGTCCTCTCGATGGATTGCTGAATGGCTAAGGTTCCGGAACCAAAACCTATGTAAGCGTAGTCATCCCTGAACTGTATCAGCTGAGTTTTTAAAACAGGAAAGTAGATTAAGAAAGATTCAAATTTAAGGATCTGCTGTACAAGATACCAGTCAAATAAATATAGCAGTTATTGGGAAGATCACATACCTGTTCCATTTCAAACGGAGTTGAGAATCTGTTTGTGACCCCACTGATCAGATTTGGGAATAAGTAAGATTTAACACCATACCTAATTGTAAAATAAAAGAAGTAAATATATAACTATAGAAAACTGCTATCTGCATTGTTAATCAAATCGAGTACCCCAGTATTTTTCCTTACTTATTGAAAATGTACTCCCAGTTGGCTCTAACAAAATCCCAGGCCAATGGTTGGCCAACCACATTGCTTGCAATGCTGACGATGGTAGAGGTGGCATCTTGTTTCCGAATTTTTTCTGGATCCAAAGTGTATTTGAGATACCTACAACATAAAACGAAGCACATGTGTTTAGCTGAATACAATGAGAACTGTATGTATTTGTCAGCATTTATCTGCAGTGAGCTCACCTGTTCAGTAACCAGGGCTCGGTGGCACATGCCAATGCAGCTCTCAGTTTATTTTTTTCTGAAGCAACAGTGGCTTTTTCAAACATCTCCCATGCAAAGTTCCACTCCTTCTCACCACCTGCAGCAATGGCACTGCAGTACACTGCAGACCTCAAGTTGGCCTTAATACTGAAGCAGTGGAAAAATTACAAAATTACAGTTAAATGGTAATCTATTGAAGGGATTGTTCACATAAAAATTACAATTCTGTCATTAATTACTCCTGCTGATCCAAACTTGTAAGACCTTTATTCATATTCGGAATGCAAATTCAATTAGAAATCAGTGGTTCAACCGTAATGTCATTAAGTTATGAGAGTACTTTTTGTGTGCAAAGAAAACAAAAATAAAGAATTGTTTTTGTAAAATTACAGTTGAACCACCGATATCACATGGACTGTTTTATCGATGTCCTTACTACTTTTCTGGGTGTAGGAACATTTCCATTCCATTGCTGTCTATGCAGGGTCAGCTCTCGGATTTCATAAAAAAATATCTTAAAGGTGCAATAGGTGATTGCTGGTTGAAAGTCTTTTCACATTCCGAGAACAGTCATTAAGTGTAGTGGTCTAAATCTATTTATCTGTAGTTATATATTCTTTGGAAGGCGTAAGACCAATAAATTTTCGTCCAATCAAAAGGCTCGTTCCGAGGTTGGGCAAACTGACAAGGAGGCTGAAGACTGCAGCCACTAGCGTCAGATGCAAGTGCGCATCTTGAGATCAGGGGAGTGAGGTTTACTTGCACAGCACCTACCCGCTGGCCTAACTGTGCTAAGTTTTCTCACCAGTGTATGACATATGATGTACAGTCGTGGCCAAAAGTTTTGAGAATTACATAAATATTGGAAATTGGAAAAGTTGCTGCTTAAGTTTTTATAATAGCAATTTGCATATACTCCAGAATGTTATGAAGAGTGATCAGATGAATTGCATAGTCCTTCTTTGCCATGAAAATTAACTTAATCCCAAAAAAACCTTTCCACTGCATTTCATTGCTGTCATTAAAGGACCTGCTGAGATCATTTCAGTAATCGTCTTGTTAACTCAGGTGAGAATGTTGACGAGCACAAGGCTGGAGATCATTATGTCAGGCTGATTGGGTTAGAATGGCAGACTTGACATGTTAAAAGGAGGGTGATGCTTGAAATCATTGTTCTTCCATTGTTAACCATGGTGACCTGCAAAGAAACGCGTGCAGCCATCATTGCGTTGCATAAAAAGGGCTTCACAGGCAAGGATATTGTGGCTACTAAGATTGCACCTAAATCAACAATTTATAGGATCATCAAGAACTTCAAGGAAAGAGGTTCAATTCTTGTAAAGAAGGCTTCAGGGCGTCCAAGAAAGTCCAGCAAGTGCCAGGATCGTCTCATAAAGAGGATTCAGCTGCGGGATCGGAGTGCCACCAGTGCAGAGCTTGCTCAGGAATGGCAGCAGGCAGGTGTGAGCACATCCGCACGCACAGCGAGGTGAAGACTTTTGGAAGATAACCTGGTGTCAAGAAGGGCAGCAAAGAAGCCACTTCTCTCCAAAAAAAAAAACTTCTTCCAACAATCCAACAACAGTTTGGTAAAGAACAATGCATTTTCCAGCACGATGGAGCACCGTGCCATAAGGCAAAAGTGATAACTAAGTGGCTCGGGGACCAGAATGTTGAAATTTTGGGTCCATGGCCTGGAAACTCCCCAGATCTTAATCCCATTGAGAACTTGTGGTCAATCCTCAAGAGGCGGGTGGACAAACAAAAAACCCACTAATTCTGACAAACTCCAAGAAGTTATTATGAAAGAATGGGTTGCTATCAGTCAGGATTTGGCCCAGAAGTTGATTGAGAGCATGCCCAGTCGAACTGCAGAGGTCCTGAAAAAGAAAGGCCAACACTGCAAATACTGACTCTTTGCATAAATCTCATGTAATTGACGATAAAAGCCGTTGAAACGTATGAAGTGCTTGTAATTATATTTCAGTACATCACAGAAACAACTGAAACAAAGATCTAAAAGCAGTTTAGCAGCAAACTTTTTGAAAACTAATATTTATGTAATTCTCAAAACTTTTGGCCATGACTGTATTGTAGTAATGTTGTCTCTGATTGTCTAATCTATGAGCATATAAGCGTTCAGGGGGCATGGTTTTGGATGGTGAATTGCAGGGAAGGTGGGAAGTTTGCTTTCAGTGCTAACAGGCTAAAGTTAGCATTTTCCAAGATCTCCTACTGCACCTTTTCATTTTAATCCGAAGATGAATGAAGGTCCACTGATTTGGAACAGCATGAGGGTGAGTAATTAACAACAGAATTTTCATTGGTTGAAATATCCTTTTAATTTAAGGTATAAGCTTACAATTAAATAGTCTGCATCAGTATACATTTTAACTGTGATCCACTCAGGAAACATCATCAGATACTCTATAAGATTTCTATTGAGTGAAACTCACGGGTTGACATTTGGATTTTCCATCCACTGTTTGAACCATGTTTTTACAAGAGTGGTACAGGCTTCAAGACCAGTGCTGCAAGCAACTCTGAGTGCATTAACTTGATTATATCTGCAGATACAAAGATATTAATTCAATGAATAGATGCTTGAGAGCAAATCTGAGCAGTTATTTTCACTACTATATATTTACATGACTTACTGGTCAGTATGTCCTGGAGGCACATCCTCCCAATTCGTTAGCGTTGTGAAGTATTCAAACAAATATTTCACTTGATTTCCAATGTATTTCTGCAGGTGTGAAATAATGTGATGTTAGAATTCAAGCTCAGCTGAGTTGACATTATGAAATTTTCAGAGACAAACTTACTTGCATGGGGCCGTACACCTCTGTGCGATCAAACATGAGGTAAAAGTAGTCCAGGTTATCAAGAGCAGACTCCCACGGCATGTACTCTGTTTCAGAGGCTAGGAACAGTGTGGTTCTTAGAGCCAATGTCGTTTCAATAATTCCTGCTCTGTAAAGGAAAACGATGCTTATAGTATTTGGAATGACTGGAAAATAGCCTCATAACTTTGAAGAAAGAAGTTCAGATCTCACTTGGCCAGGTTAAATGCATCGTCAATTATCTGTGCCCGGTTAATAACTGGAATGCTCTAAATAAAATCAAATAATGGTAATAAAAAAATACTGTCAATTATAATACTGAATGAGAAGAAATCCAAACAATCCAAATCTGTTTTAATTAATGTAATAATTTTTCATACCTGTCTTGAAGTCTGGAGAACATTAAGTAGGCGTTGCCAGTTTTCATTATCATAGTTAACCCTGTAGTATCCTGTCACATTAATGTTGGCCAGGACCCACTCATCACCACTAATTTTCATGTGATCCGATAGGTCTAAATTAGAAAAGTAGAGCCGAAATACATAGATATGTTAAAACAAATACAGTTTTACCCTTAATTGACATCCAGTGAGAAATTGTGAATATATTTACAAACAAAGTTCACTAAAACATGAAAAAGCTGTCATCATTAATTCATCATAATTGGTTCTGTGGAACATAAAAAAGACGTTTAACAGAATTGATTTTTTTTTAATTGTAATCATATGCTTTCAGAAGATCTCAAATATAGTATACAAATATTATGGACTACTTTTATTTTGCTTTTTTCTTTGGAGTTCAACATAAGAATCAGAGTCATAAGGATTTGAACAACATGAATGTGAATATGTAATGACAGCATTTTTGGATGACCTATCACTTCTACTGTAAACAGGGGCGCCCCCAAGGGCGGCATGTATAAACCCTGTATAAACTCTGGCCACCCCTGCGGCCACCCCTAGGAAGATTTGCAGTGGTTACTATTAATTGAAATGCAGAATGTAAATTCACAATAGTTTAAGAAGTGAAAAAAAGTGCAGCACCTGCTGCAGCCACAGTTTTGCGTCTCTGAGCAACATTAAAGTGTTTCGTTCCTGAATGAATCAACCGTTTAAATGATTCGGTTCAATCGCAATGACTCACTTATTAACAGTGACTCGCTGCCACCTATTGGCGGTTTTAATTTCACATTTAATGGAACCTTTTCATTTTTTTTTATAATTTCAAACATCAGTTTTCAATGTTTTATCTTTAAAATATCAAAACATTATTTATTCATTTGTAACTGCAGGTTAAAGTATTCCATGTTCCACGGAGCTGCATTAAACAGTGTGTAAAAACATCTAAATGGCACTTCAGATGCAGCTTCTGTTTTATCTGCATTGCAAAGATCAATTTTGTTGATACTGATTGCATTTGCTTGGTAACAGCCCAAATAAAAGTATTTGACCTAAAATATGGTGCACACTTTTAGAAACAATGGTGTAAAGGTAAAAAAAAAAAAAAAAAATCAGGTGTCAGCACAATTAAAAACAAGATATCAGCACAATAACACTCAGCAAAATAGTGTAATTATCGTTATCGATAAAATCCTAGAACTCACAGAGATATAACTTTTTGTCTATATTGCAAACCCTTAATTTTTTTTCTTTATTTTAATGTGCCACCCCCAAAATTTACTGTGGCCTCATTTGGCCACCCCTGTTAACATTTTCTGGGGGCGCCACTGACTGTAAATATAATTGTGAATGTTACTGTCACTGTCATATTTGAACTCACCAGTTTTCTGTAGAAGCCAGTGTATATATTGTTCAGCTTCTTTTTTTGTCCACGAAATTGGTACAAACCACTCATAACTGGAAAAAAAAATTATAATATTGTGATTAATTCCACAATTGGATATATGTAATGAATTGGTATAAAAAAAGGAAATCAATCTAAATATATGTTATTGATCTAATTGTGAACAAGTCATCTGTCCATATATTTAAAGGTCCCGTTCTTCATGATCCCATGTTTTAAACTTTAGTGTGTAATGTTGTTGTTAGAGTATAAATAATATCTGTAAAATTCTAAAGCTCAAAGTTCAATGCCAAGCGAGAGATTTTATTTAACAGAATTCGCCTTCAAAAAACAACCCGTTTGGACTACATCCCTCTAGTTCCTGCAGTAATGACGTCACTAAAACCGTTTTTGACTAACCTCCGCCCACATGAATACACAAAAAAGGGGGCGTGGCCTTGCTGGCTCCGACGAAGAAGAGGAAGAGCTGCGTTTGTGTTTGTCGCCATGTCGTCGAAACGCTGTTATTTTCATCTCGGAGTCCAATCACCTTTGTTTGGGCTTCCCAGGGACCCTGTACTTGGAGATTAATGGTTACAATTTATGTTTAACTCGGTTCCCGAAAATTATAATCCACATGTAAAACTATGTGCAGCAAATTTTACTGAGGACAGCGAGCTTTCTCAATCTCAATCAGTTTAATGCCGGATTCGCACAAAGATTATTCTTGAAACAGTTTAACAGTTTCTGTAACTTATTACACAAAGGGCAACGCTGTTTAGCTTTGTTAACTAGATGTTAGGGCTGTGCAAAAAAATCGAATGCGATTTTTATGCGCATCTCGTCAGTAAAAACGCTCCTGTGATTATAAGTACATCTCCAGCACGTGCGTTCTTTTACTGTCTATGGTTCAGATCAGGATTGCCAGGTTTTCAAAACAAATCCTGCCCACTTGCTTCTCAAAACTAGTCCAATCGCGTTTCCAGGAGGGCAGCGTGCGCTCAGCTGGTGTCGAATCACAACACAGGAACCGCTGGCCCAATCAGAACTCGTTACGTATTTCTGAAGGAGGGACTTTGTTTGTTTGTTTTACTCATAATTATGTCACAATATGGAATAAAATACTTCAGTTTCATATCTAGTAAACTGTGCTTTGATTGAAATCAGTAATAGGAGATAAATAGTTGTTGTGTTTTCCTCTTCAAAATATTTTTGACATACTTAAATTCTGATGGCCTGTCTGGTTTAGTTTCAGGGTCCAGGAGGAAGTGCTCCTGTGTGATCTGGCCAGTTGCAGTGTTAATAGTGACCACAGGAAAGCCCATTTGAAGAACCCAGCGGTCCATAATCTCTTGCACAGATCTGGGAAGAGTGGTACCACTGCTGTCCACAGCCTACAACATTTCTGATATGAGCACATGTGTTTTATGGCAACAAATCATGCTCGGTTACTAACGGAACTTCGGTTCCCTGAGATACGGGAACGAGTACTGCGTCTCCTTATGACGCTATGAGAAAAACTCCTTTTTATCAGATGACTGAAGCCTTTTTAATAACGCTGTGTAATTATATGGACATGGGTTCGTGCAGTGAAATAAAAGCGAACCAATGGCTCCGCAACAGAGCTGCATGAGCCTATAGCGAGAAGCTTGCCAGCGCCCACCAGAACGGGCAGGGCCATCTCGCTATATAAGCAGGCATTTCACCATAGGATCTGCAGATTAATTCAGCTGAAGCGTTGACTGAGTTGGACTGCTACATAGCACGCCCAGCAACTCCGTATTTCAGGGAACCGAGGTTGCGTTACTAACTGAATACATTGCCTATTGATTCTTGTACTGCATCTGTTTAAAGCGCTATGGTACACGAAGCAGGCAAATGCCAAAACACTGGTTTGTCATATGACAAGTGTAAGCCTATTTATGCAGAGAGGACCCGGGCCTGTAAGGATTATAAAACCTGATTATATCATTCTTGTCATCTGAGAGAGGAGGTCCCATCTCAGGGGAATGGGCTGAGACAGCTTTGTGAACCTCCTTTTGTTGGTGTCAAAGTCAAAGTCAAAGTCACCTTTATTTATATAGCGCTTTAAACAAAATACATTGCGTCAAAGCAACTGAACAACATTCATTAGGAAAACAGTGTCAATAATGAAAAATGGTGTCTGCAGAGCGAGGCCACTAACAGAACCTTGTGTTTCTGTTCTCCTGTTCTCAAACAGGAGAAAAGCATAAAGGAGGAGGTCGGGCCAGTCATGGGTCAACACATCCCAGTCCTTCGAAAAAATAAGTTGGCCAGTGAGAGGAGAAGAGGTCGATCTCTGCCCTGCCAAATATCTCACCTGATTCTTTGAAACGTTTGTGGGTGGAGCATCCACTCTTCTGAGGGGATATTGCTCTGAGATACCATGTCTGATCCTTGGTTCAACCTGCCGGGCACATGCGCTACTCTCATCACATGCAAGTGGAGCTGAGCCCATTTCAAGAGGCGCTCTATGAAGAGGCTTTTCAAAGAGAGACCACCCTGGCAATTTATATAGGACACCACCGTCATGCTATCCGAGCGGACTAACACGTGGTGTCCCATTAGGTCCGGCAGAAAGGTGTGAAGGCCCAGCCATACTACCTGTATTTCCAGGCAGTTGGTGTAAAGCTGAAGAAAATTAGCTCTTAGAATTTAGCACTGATAGAAATTGCCAGAAAGCGGCAGAGGACCTAAAGACCACAGTTGCTGCAGACACTGAAGGCGGCTGGGGAACGGCAACATCTGAGCAGGAAGGGGTCTTAATCTGCTGTGAGGCTTGTTCCCGGCAAAGGCTTGAATCTCGTAGAGTGAAGATCTTGGAGTAGTCGCTGAAGTAGAAGAAATCTGAAGATCCTATGGCGAAATGCTCGCTTATATAGCCAGACAGTCCCACCAATTCTGGCAGGTTTCATCGCCATAGTCCCATGAAGCTCCATTGCCGAGCCATAGGTTAATTTTTAATTCACTGCATGAACCAATGGCCTACGTTATTGGAAAGGCTTCCGTCAACTGAGAAAAAAGGGTATTCCCTTAAAAAAAAGGGTATGGGTATTCCCATAGCGTCTTAAGCAGATGCAGTACGAGTGAATTATCGATAGGGAACAGGTAATGTCATGGTTGAACAGTCTAGTTTAATTGCAACATACCTTTTGAAGATGCTCCCAAAGGTCTGTGTATACTGTGTTGCTGAATTTGAAATGATCCAGATAAGTCTGTTTTGTACAGACAGAATTGTAGGTCAAATTGTTGTGAATGTACAAAAACATCCTCCATTGCAAAAGCATATTACAGTTTTACTGTACAGAACAACAAGGAACAGTGTACAAAGGGTTTTTACCTGGAGACCTTGAGTAAACACTTTCTCAGTCAGGAAAGTGGATAACATCCTAAGTACAGATGCCCCCTAGAGAAATATACTCCGAATTACCAGACAAACCACATGTATTCTGTATGTTCTTTATTATTAGACATTATAGTCAAATTAGAAAACAACTCCCATACTACCTTACTGTAATAATCATTAAGAACGATCAAATCTTTCTGTGGGACAGAAATAGAGTCAGTAATGATTTCATCTGCTCTTAGTGATACCTTTTTGCATTTACCATTTATTGCTCTGGCTTTTCTTCAGATACTTACAATGTTCCAATCCGGCTCAGCTTCGTCTTCCCCAAGATATTCTACATAAGTTGCAAAACCTTCATTGAGCCACAGATCATTCCACCACCTGATAGTCACAAGGTTTCCAAACCACTGAAAAAGGTAGTGAATAGATTAATTACAGGGGTTGTAAACTGTACTGTTGTGAGGTTGATAAAAATAAAGTTTCAAATTATAAAAAACAACTCCGGATTATACCTGATGAGCAAGTTCATGGGAGATAACAGTAATGATTCTATCTTTGTTTTCATTTGAGGATATTTCTTCATCGTCTGTATGTGATTAAGCCCCAGTTTTCCATTGCACCAGTGTTGAAGTCTGGCAGAGCAATTTGATCTGTTCAATATTTTGAGATATTAATAACTTCTAAAATGGCCTACAAATTTGAAGGTTTAACCCAAATATCACTTAAATTGTCATTTTGATATGAAAAATTTAATTGCCTGGTCTTATTATGGGTTCTTACCTGATTTGGGCAGTGGATAGGGGACATTGTAATACTTCTCGAACAATTTGAGAATTGGTCCAGTCTTACTGAGAGCATACTCCCCTTGTCCTGCATTTATGGCTTCTGGACGGGCAAAAATTCTGATCTGTATAAATTATAGAATGTTTTAGTAGATGAACACATGATGTTTTCTAATCTTCACTAAATTAGGTAGGGCAGAGAGCAGTATGTTTCATTTTTAAATTGGTGGAATTTAAGATAAGATAAGTTACCTGCAGATTGTCCATGTTTTGTTCAATGAAGACGAAATCACTGACAATAAAGGCCAACAAATATGTCGACATCACTTCTGTCGGTGCAAATGTTGTTCTGGTTACAAGAGTGTCATCCATGGTGATGTTAACCTCATCTGAAAGTCAAAAAGAGACACTGACTGATGAAACAAGTTTAACCTTTTCAAATTATGATTATTTTGCAGCTTGGTAAGCTATACTTTCAAAGCAGTTACCCAACACTGCTCCTGTACAGAATAAAGTGTTAATTTACCTATCACAACACCATTGGAGAGGGCTACAGTTGCTGGATCATGGTAAAGAGTAATGTGGAATACTGCTTTCATTGCAGGTTCATCAAAGCAAGGGAATGCCTTCCTGGCATCTGTTGCCTGCATCTGGGTTGTGGCGACCACTCTAAAAAAGAACAAGGAAATTTAACTATACATGTAAAGCCTGTTGTAGAATAGGAACTGACAAGTCAAAGAAACGTCTTACTTCTTTACTCCATTCTCATAGTATTCACTTCGGTAGAAGCCTCCCAAGTCATCAGAAAGCTCTCCTAAAAATTCTGTGTAGAGCTCGTAGCTTTCCCCAGCAGTTAATTCTTCTTTCAGATGAATCGCCATATACTGTGTTTTTGTGTGCATCACAATTGATTCAATGGTAGGAGCTGGTTTGCTTCCAAGTGCTGTTAAGGTGGGATGCTTTGTCATGTTCAGCTTGTTGGAGTGAATGAGGATGAGGTTTGTCTTTTCCACACATCTGAAGACCACGCTGGACAGCCCTGTGAAGATGTAGAGTCCAGTTGCATCCGGCTGGAGCCGTGGCCACAGAGTGACATTGTAGGTTTGTGGACTAAGAGTCTGTGGAAGGCGCCACTGGTCCCATGGTTTATTGGATGGTGCCATTGTTGGATCTGTGAATTTAACCTCATTGTTCTTGGACTTCTCTTGGGAGTAGACCACCGGGAGAGCTGTGATTGTGGCTAACGCTCCAGCTGCTAACACAATCCCAAAAGTTTTACTGATGTAGAAACCCTTCCCCATGTTACATCAATGACAGGATGAGATGAGTGAAACTCACATTTGCACAACGTCTTATTTAAGGCTTGGGAAGATTCTCCTCCCACATGAATTAATGGTTCATCAATTAACACAGCACAGCTATAGTGTAGGCCTCTTCTCGCTGCTTGCAGGAAAAATCTGCTGCTAATGTCGTAGTGCCAGATACAGGACATGTACAGAGGCAGGTGGTTTTAATGTTGTGGCTAATCAGTGCATACACATAATATATTTATATTAATCTCTTCTTGATAAATAGCCATTTTGCATATTTAAAAAAACATGCAATGTTGTGAATTTATTCAAGGTGAATTTCATTTGCAGACTTGTACTATACAACAGTTTACCTAAACAGTTGGTGAAACTAAATTACCTAAATGTTTACCAGGAGCAAATGTCAGGATTAGTATGTCTAAAAATTTCATATAAAACATGAAAGTAATACATAGATTTGGCCTTTGGAATGTTTATTTTATGGAGGAACATTGTATCAGGCATGACGTTTATTAATTAGATAAGTATCTCAAATATAGCAAATAGCACAAGACGGACCATTCATTTTAAAATGCATGGGTGTAAAGATTATCCTACCCATATCAGCTATAAATGAGGTGTTCAACAAAATCACCAGACTCCATTAAACTCACCTTTAAAACAATAAATATTTCATTTTGTGCAGTATTTACAACACTAAATCTAAAGGCTCCTGGTATGTGAGCAGTGATTTCCACTTTTTATAAAAGTCTATTTTTTATTGATTAAAATGATACCAGGTTTTGTTATCAAATATTCTGCATCTTTAAAGTCAGAAGAAATTAATTCCATGACTTCTTGACGTCATCCAAAGGCTGTGGACCTTTGATAGACCTCTATCTTCAAAGATAACATGCAGTATCAGAGATTTCTAGATATGCTATTGTTGTTTTGGTTGTGCAACCATGATTTGTCAAAAATTTGCAGACATACTCTCATGTATGAAACCGATCTTACACATTTACACACTTACGACATTTAGATCTGGTGAAACTGCAGATTCTTTGTAACAATAAAATGTTTTTCAACACAAAGATGAAGGGCTAATACAATATTTTATTTTGTAAATGTGGAGAAGGTCAGGCATCAAGCTTATACTAGTCTCAAATGCAAGCTAACCATAAGATACTTACAATCGTGAAGAACTCTTTTCATTTATTAAGCAATTAATAAAAACCTTTAAAAAAAAAAAAAAGTAAGACTTGAATTTGGACAAAAACATTTTTAATGACCAAGTAACATTTAATAAATTATTAATGTGTAACATTAGTAGTCGGTCTGTTGGCATAAATGACACGTTAGTACAGTATTCTACAATTTTGCTACATCACAGACAAAATACAGTACAACACTTAAATCAAAATTGGAAACGGTTTGTCTGCAAACCAAGGTCTGAAATTGAAAAGGTACACTGTAAATGACTGGACCCAGTAGGGTGCTCCGGACTTTTAAGAGTCCTCAGGTGATGGTCAGTCATAAGTCCATAAATGGCAATATCTACAGTATCTATGGCAATGAATGTCAATAAAGTAACAACACACACAATAACATGCTGATCAGACATGCAAACTCAAAACGGGGAGAGACTGGGCACTTTTATATTGATGTCCCCGATATTTATGTTACGGGGTATTTCAGGAAGGTTCATATTTTTCACAGCAGAAACAGCTCGTGCTGGTGCGGCAGACAGACCACCCTGCCAAAAACACACACAAAATATATTTTATTACTGTTATTAACCTCAAAGTTCTAGTTTATATCATACTGGATTTATTCAGCATTAAACTGAAGCCCAAACTTGGCCTATGAACAATATTCTGTAACCCAATCTTATAAGTCAAGTGAAAAATGTCAGGCTGAACCCGGCCCAAAACAAAATATGATACAATTAAAAACATTTAAAATAAAAATATTAAAAAATTATTACAAACACAAATTATACAGAACTGTTAAACACTGCATTTTGTTGTCAAAGTACAGTAGAGTTTATGAACCACTTCCATCCAGTTTCTATGGTCTATAACCAAATTTTGTGGATGGATGTTGCTTTGGTTCTCTTTAATATGTGTGTTGTATTGTCTTATGTAATATTTCCTCATTTTAACCCCCTCCATGTATACATGAGAGTACGTCTAGTGTTGTCAAACATTATCAATCGCCTTGACTCCAGATAGAATATCAGGAACACAGTGAACCAATGATATTAGCCCAGATACCTTTCACTATTTTAGGCCTTTCATCTTTGATACAGCCAAAAGATTTGCAGGGAAAAGAAAGTGATGCTGAACAAGATTAATGAAAATGTCATTCGTGTTTTTCACAAACATTTCCAAGGCTCGGTGTCAACCATGCAGCTAAAAATCAAGTTAATGTGTACAATATTATTTCACCTTTTTTTAATTGTTAAAAAAATAGCATGTATCTTTCACAGCAAACTATTTAAAAATGTCCCTGTTTGGGTTGAGGCATAGCAATGCATGTAAAAGATGTCTGAATAAACTGGAGCGACAACTGGTTACTCCGTCAATGTGAACTCACCTCTGATTTCTCCATTCTGTTCTGCAGCTCCACTTGGGCAACTATTTCATTCATGTTAGTTTCCAGAACCATCCCACCCATGACAACTTCCTGGAGAATGTAATGAACCTGGAATAAACAGCAAAAACGTCAACTTTCAAATGTTTTTCATTAGTAACTTATGAATAAACAGCTAGGCCTGAGTAACAAAACACATTCCACAATCTAATTCTTGTTTTATTGGGGTATATTATAGTAAATATTTAAGATATATTTACTAAAAACAACCATTTCTTAGGAGTCACTTGTTCAGGAATCTAGTTCACCTGTATGTTTTAATGTACTTTAACTGCTTCATAGGAACTATTAGTTTGTGAATCGGATGCAAAAAGAGATTCATAAAATCAATACTTCAACACAAACAGCTCAGCAGACTGAATCAGAGCGTTAAACTGAGACTGAGACCATAACCCTAAAAATACACACATGCACAGGACTACTAATGTGCATTATCAAATACGTTACAAATGGCATACTCAGATGAGTTACCATAAAGCCATATATCGCCATTTGCAAGTAATTACCTCCACTCATAAAACATTTTTTACTGATTAGATAACTAACAAAAGCAATGTAGTGTACACTTCTATCATGAACAGGCTTTAAAATGGTGCCATAATACAAACGGACAATTATCAGAAAGAGTGACCTCCATATAACCTTTCCATTCTATACTGGATCGAATTACGATCACTGCCCATTAATCATGCCCTGATGAACATTTAACAGCACCAAAGAACACTTTTTGGTAATAAGGAGGTAAAGTTATATTAGTCATTATGAAAGGAACCAGGGTTATTTTAGTATCATGATATACTATTATGGTTTTTATTAGAGTTTTTTTTTTTGTTATAACATTTGTTATATCTAAATATTTCTAAGTCATTTTTTTTATTTTACTACATAAAGATAAATATTTATTTTCTAAATTAAACATTTAGAAATGCTGCCTTGCTGAAATATGCTTAATTTTTTTATATATATTTTCTTTTATTTCAGTTAACATTTATTTTAAGTAACAAAAATGTATTTTCTTCATTTTAGATTTTGTTAACGATAATAACTTTGAAACGGACCTTATCCATGTGAAAGATTAAGTCCAGTTCACACACATTCTCAAAGCATTTGTCCAGGGTTTCCACAAAGACCTGTGCATGACAAAATTATACACAACTGTGAATGACAACAACAACTTCTTTCAGTGAGATTTTCAAAAGGCTCAAGTAGCGTTTCAAGTTACACATGCCAAAAAAGAAGCAAATTAACTACTCATGTACAAAAAGGTTCTATGGCATTACCATTCAGATGTATACCATACTTAATGAATGGTATTCACATAATACTTACAGGTAATATAGAATCAGTATGGTGCAGTGAGAACTAATGCATCCTGATATGTTAAATGACCATTGCACTAAAACAAGTGTTTTAAATTCTTTGTTGTCTTTATGTATATCTTTAAAAAGTTGGCACCTGAATGCAATATGAGATACATTAACTACCCCCTTGTGGCCAGAACTACTGCATGCAAAATGCAGTATGTTTACCTGAATGAGATCCAGAATCCCCAGCTCGCTCTCTGATGAGTCCACACAAAACACAAAGTACAGGGTGGCATAGTGTCTGTAGATCAGCTTGTAATCAGAGCCTCCGATCAAACTAAAAGTGAAGAGCAAAACTACAGTAAATCACTTCTGAGTTTTACTGAGCACCTCAAAATAACTTGAGATTTCCATCCTCATACAGCACTAGATGTAGAGATATGGTTCACAATAATAACAGTAGGCTCTTATATGTAACATTATTGTGCAGATTATGTCACCTTCCGCCCTCCAGAAAATTGCAGACATTGTCATCTCGTTTGGACACCAGATGAAAGGTCTCCCTAATGATTTGTTGTTGCATGTCTTCTGCCTGTGAAATAAAACCTGATTAATTCATTTTACCTTGGATTTTCCACATTAACTTTTGAATTAGGCATTAAAATAAACAGAGGAGCGAATGAAACATTCGTTGTTTAACATTATACAAAAATGACTACTATGAACATGTAAGTTAATATAAATAATATATATACATACATACTATATATATATACATATATATAGATGAGCTTATACATAATATATAATAAATAAGCAAAAATTAAACGAGGAACTGAGTAAGAAAACAGGCAGACAAAAACAAACATTCCATATCACAAAACATTTTATTTGTACACAAATGTTTTATCTGGAGCTGCATGTTTAACTGATATATTGAATAAAAGACACTAATGAATCTGCTGGTAGTAAGA
Organism: Carassius carassius; assembly: GCF_963082965.1. Lineage (NCBI taxonomy): Eukaryota > Metazoa > Chordata > Actinopteri > Cypriniformes > Cyprinidae > Carassius > Carassius carassius. The sequence continues at coordinate 7,195,908 of NC_081797.1, read as the reverse complement.
ATTCAGCTTTAGTGTCTTTAATGCGCTTATCTTACAAAATATTGGTAGAATCTGATGAGCCTGGGTTTGCCATGGTTGTTAAAAATGAGAATAGCCTTGATCATCCCTGCCGCTTGATTATTTTTATATGGTTACTTCTTTTTTTTAGCTGAGCTTCAGCTTGTCAATAAAAATCGAATCTAGGTACTTCCGTGTCACTTGACTTTTACATTCTAAAAGTCCGTTGTACTTTGAAATATTTGGTGGTATTTGTTAATATCCATATAAAAATCAGTTTTACAGATAATCCCATTGTACTCCACAAACTATGACTACCGTGCTAATCTTTTTTAATTGTAATCAATATTCACCTGCGTTCAATTAACTCATATTGAATGACGATGAGCTGCGGACCTTTATTTTGTCGCGTTCACGGCCCGCTGCGTGACCCGGAAGTCCTGTGTTTCCTCTTGTCGCGTCACTCGCGTGTCGTGTCTCTCAGCTAGCTGCTACTTATATAAACAACCCGAATTAAAATATGAAACACTTGGCAAGAGAGTGACAGTTACCACGCACTGCACGAGGAATGAGACCATTCATTTGCTTGCGCGTGTAAACTGCAGTTAAGAAAGTGTTTTGGAGACGCTGTTTACATGCATCCAAACTGACATTTGTATAGCAAAAAGACGCGTTGTGTTTGTTGGTAAGTGCATCCTCTTACGCTTTTATTGTTGCTTTAGCAGTGCTTTATTGATTTATAGTTAACTTTTTATTGTAGCCGTTTATTTGGATTCTTATATTAAATTAACTTGTATGTAGTGATATTTTTATATATGTATGTATAGGTGTGTTATTTATACTGTAGGGTGTGTCTCTAAAGACAAATAGATCCAAATGTAAGTGAGTTAGAAAACATGTTCCATCGTAAACCTCAAACAATAGTGCTGTTTGTAATCGCACTGCTCTTAACTGACCTACATTCCCAAAGTTATGACTCTGAAGAAGTTAGTAACCATAATAATACTCTCAGATAAGTATTGGTTGTATTGTATTGGGTTGTATTTGATTTGTAACATTCGTTTGCATAATTACTTCTATTGTGCTGTAAGTTAAAATGTTAAACTTTTAGGAATGTGTAATCAGCATGAACTCTTTATAGGTTAAGAAAAATGGATGCAATAATGCATTGGTATTCTTTGTTGGGAGTGATTATCCTAGTGTCTTTTTTTCTATAGCTTTATTTCTTTCCTGTTTTTAATTCCAGCTGAGGACGGACCATCCGTGAATAATCTGCTTCATCGCTTAGTGAGTTTCATTCCTTTGTGCAAGCCTCGTTGGAAGTCATATGATCTGTACATCCTGGAACGGGTTTAGTGAGCCCTTCGGTGCTGTTTGCAGTGACTGTTGTAAAAGGCGTTCAGAGGGGTGTGGCAGACACTTATGTGCTTCACAAGACCTATTTATTCACTTTTGAAACTTCCTTATAACCAACAAAGCCTTTATAACTGCAGGTTCATCTCAAGTTCAAAGCACTTAGAATAGTTCAGGGCTTATGTTACTTTAAAATGGGTGCTTCTAATGTGGAAAAAAAGAACACAAAAGGTAACTTTATATTATGCCTACGTGTTTATTAGCACTTGTGGTCTAGTCTTAGTTGAAAAGGATTGAAACAGCTGTTTTACAGTTAGAGCAAACTTGTCCTTGTAGTGTTTCGGAATTTGTACTAGGTGGCGCAATTTAATCACATTTGTTCATTCTCACTTCCTGTTGTCATACAATTCATCTAATGAATTTAAAGAATATCTTTTTTTTTTTTTTTTTTTTGAGTATAGCAACAGTGTTGATGTTTTTGTATATCTCACAGGTGTTGGGGATGTGACCCTCTCTCACGTTATGGTCTCAGCCACTCATGTGATCATGACTGTCCATCCCGTCCTGGTCCTGCTGCCCATTCTGGGTCTCCTTGTGCTTCTGTGTGCACCCTTGCAATTGGTAAATGGCCTCAGGATAGTGGCTAATGGGACTGCGGAAAACCCAGGGAAATGTGACCTAAAAAATTGTAAGACCATCTCTACTGCACCTCGAATATCCTGTTAATTGATTCCTTTAAATTGCATTTCAGTAATTGTGTGTATGCGCATGTATGTATGTGTATATATGTGTGTATATATGTATATGTGTGTATATATGTATGTGTGTGTGTATATATATATATATATATATATATATATATATATACACATACACATACACACACACACACACACACACAAGTACATTTATTCATTTAGCAGACGCTTTTATCCAAAGCGACTTACAAATGAGGACAGTGGAAGCAATCAAAAACAAGAAGAGCAATGATATACAAGTGCTATAACAAGTCTCCGTTAGGTTAACACCGTACACGTAGCATGGGATTTTAAATAATATAATAAATAAAAATAAAACGGATCGAATAAAAAAATATATATATATTAGGGGTGTAACGGTACGCAAAAAATCACGGTTCGGTACGTACCTCGTTTTTAAAGTCTCGGTTCATTTTCGGTACAGTAAGGGAAAGAAATGCAAACATTAAACTGCAGGTTGTTTATTACTATAAACTTTTTTTTATTATTTTTATTTTTTTATTTTAATAAAATGTATATAAAATAAAAAAAGAATAAGAAATAAAATACTGCTGCAAAGTTTTCCACTAAATAAAATACTCTCAGTCTCAAACCAATATCATATAATAAAATTTAATGAAAAATATAATAAATAACTATGATTACAGTGCAGCATTACCAATCCCAGCTTGTAGGCCTTCCTCACCAGAAGCATGCCTGACGCGGCGCTGGCGCGCTGCTGCTACTGTAGGTGACATAGAGGGAAACCGCCGACAGAACAGGCTCTTGTCTTCACGACAGCAATATCTATACTTCATGTTGAGCATAAATATAAAGCCTACTGATAAAGGTCACCGTCAACAGTATTGAAAAATAGGCATTGGTTCTATTTCTAGCATGCACGAGTTTTCCGCGCGTCTCACGCAGGCAGTCTGCAAGCTCTAACCTGTTAACATGGGAGCCGAATTAAAAAAACGGACACGCCACGCAGCCGAGACCTTTGCGCCACGCAGCCAGTGTCACCGGCCTTAGAATCAGCTGCAGGGCGGGATTTGCGCTGAACGCTGAGACTTCCGCCACTTAATATGTTTGTTTGGACACACGAAAATGTACTTATGTTCCGCGCACAAAATATTGCATTCCGTCATTCGGTTCACGCGTGCACCGTACCGAAAGCCCTGTACCGAAACGGTCCGTTACACCCCATATATATATATATTTATTTTGGATGCCATTAATTGTTTGACAGCACTATTACGAACCTCCTGTGGAATACAAAAAACAGAAAACTCACTGTAAAACAGACGTGTTATACATGTTTTAGAATGACATGAGTCCTTTAACTGATGACAGAATTTTATTTTAAGTCTGCAAAATGAATTATGTCTTTACCGTCCCGTCAACTGGCCTGAAAGGCTCTCACACAGACCATCCTTACTGTTGAACCAGCATGTTTTTCTTTGCATTTTCATTCTCAAGCCCTCAATCTGCGTACTACCTTCAGAGATAATAAAGGGTACCTGCGGAATATCATATTAAAGCCATCTGTTGTGTTTTGTATTTTAAACATCGTTTTTCTCTTGAAGGACGTGCACTTTCAAAGAAGGCCATGTGTTTCACATTTAAGATGAAAGGGAGGCCTGGGCTGGCTGTTCTGCTTATGCGCCAGGCGCTGCTTCAGCAGGCCATACCCTTATACAGTCTTCGTCAAGACATGCTCTTTTTCTAATTACATCGCTTTCTTTTTTCCCTTCTTGCTTTACCACACACGTTGCACTTGACTATCTCGCCACCTCTGTAAACACGCAGACAGCTGAAATGACCCCGAGGCGTGCTGGCTTTGTTTTCGGGGGTAGAGCGACTGGCCCTGCCCCCACCTGATAACACTCACGTATGTTGTCGGTATTGAGTTTCCAGCACGTTAACCGTACAGAGATGGAAAGCAAGGTCAGAATCATCACCGCCATCTGGAAGTCTGAAATGTTTGGAATGATGGCGAGCTATAAATACATAAGCGTTCCACATTCCTCTGCAGGGAACGGTGTGTTTTGGACACGTCAAAGACTAAACGTACTACAGGGCAACCTGTGGAGACTGCAAAAATCAGGCCAGGTCCTCTACTGCCACACCACTCTCCTTTAGCCTTAGGTTTTGTGTGATTTCTGCTTCAAACAGCTGGAGAACTGTTTAAAAGGGGAAAAAATGCACACGATGCAGCTGGCCTCTCGATTTAGTGTCAACGCTGACCAAGATTGATCTCCGAAACACTACAAGATTGACCACGCTGATTCAACCGGGGGTTTTCACTTCACCGAGGTTGACTATTGATTCACCTGGCGCTTTTAAACGCTGGATGATTGTCCGTTGGCAGGGTCCAAAAAGGGAAATGGGGGCATTTTAGAGCATTCTGCAGTGCCAGCACAAGCAAACTCTTTATAGCCCTGTTTGGTCCTGCAGACACCTGGTTAAGTAATCAAGGGAAGTGGGAATAAGGGAAAGAGTGGAGACGGATGTGGAGGTTGAGGTGTGCTGTACCTAATGCACACATGGCTGTTGGTAGGGGATCAAAGAGAGGTGCGGCAAGGCCTGTTTTTCCTCCCAGTTGTGGCTCGTTCCCGAAGACTGCAGAGCTCAGGATATACAGCTTGACATCCAGTAATGAGCATTCGGGGAACGTCTCCGTCCCAATGAAAACAACCCAGGTTGACGAGTCACAGATTGCACTGTTCCTTTTATTTCATATTTTAGAGCAAGCTGTAAAATATATTTGGCCATGGCACTCTAAAAAACAGCCTTTAGAAACCTGGGTATGGTTTATTTGTTCTCTTAAATTTTGTTTATGGTTGCACAATGTCCAGTTTTTTTGTTTTGTTCAGTAACTTTGCCCCCTATTTTTTTTTTTTCCTGGACTGAAGATTGATATAAACTTAACTTATCTATCTTAATAAATGAAACATTCAGATTTTGCTCATAGGAGTCATTTATTTGTGAATCAGATTTAACTGGTTGTCTTTTTAGCTCACCAGTTAATTCGTTCTGCAACTCGCATTCACAATTTTGCTTCATTAAAGCAACTGTCTATTCAGCATTCTTATGTGGTTTTGAAGTCCATCGAAATTCACTACAAACAAGGTTTATTTCAAGTAACTATTACATTTATTTGAGGAGAACATCCTGTTGATTCCTTTTGTTCTTCATTTTCAGGTCCTAAAGATGAAGTTTGTCGGAAGGCTATTAATACAACACAATCTGTGTGTTTTCTGATTAGCTGCCCGATTGATACCCAGAATTGTTCTTTTGAAAATGACACAAATTTCAACGACCTGTTAGCGGAACTTGGTGTGATCACAAATGGTAATACCACTCCTCCATTTTGCCTAAATTTTATTTGTATTTTTATAGGTTTTTACTCTTCCAAGTATGTTTGTATTGGTTTCATTCTTTAACTTTACCTCTTACAATTATCTGATACCAAATAAGTAAATTGTGACATTAGTTCAATAACGTGTTCCAGAATATCATCCAGATGTCACTATTTACCAACCCAAGCTTTGTTTTTGCAGACTCTATCCATGTGGGCAAAAATCAGATTGATAAATCAGCGCTTCCCAATCGGTCTTCTGGCACCAGCTCTTCACCAAATGTAACACAGCCTTTGCCAACTGAACCTAACGTCCCGATCTCCAGGACTTCCACTAGCACAGATCCGACCACTTTACATCTCAACTCTACGACTATAGCGACCACCAACCTGCAGACAACTCCAACAGAGAAAGCCACCACAACTGATACAGTGCAAAAACCAGCGATCACCACAACCATTCCGACAACACCAGTCGTGACATCCACCAACACAACTACACCTAATCAAACCACAACCAGCCCTAAACCCTTTGCAGCAACTACCAGCACAACCACAACAGTTGCACAAACCATAATTCCAAAACTGCCTACTTCACCATCACCATCAGGGACCAACATGTCCACCAGCATCTCGCCATCAGTGCCTACAACACCTTCATTCACTCCTTCCACAAAACCCATCCAAACTTCTGCAGCAGCATCCGATGAGAACAAGCTATCACAAACCTCATTGAGACCCTCAGTAGTGGTGTCTGCACTGCCGAAGGACATTCCCAAAGGGGACAAAGCCATGATTGAGGTGGCCGGAGACCCTTTGACCAGCCACCTGTTGAACACAAGCTCCTTGTTGGCAGTTCTTCTGTTTGGCCTCCTCTTCTTTGTGGTCGCGGTGGCGATGTTTCTCAAACAAGCATACGAGAGTTACAAGCGGAAGGACTACACTCAGGTCGACTATCTCATCAATGGAATGTACTCCGATTCGGGGGTCTGACCGGGATTGTGTGGTTTACATTTCAGTACATTTCCATTTTCAAAAGTTGGTAGCAGATTGACTTTGGTTTGAGAGCCCTTGGTAGCACTCGGATGCTTGAAATCCCTGTCCGACTTCTAGATACGAGAATCCAGCTGGTGCTCGAGCGAGTTGGTATGATGTATATCTTTTTGTTTCTATGCAGATTTAGCTTCCACGTAATTCTTGGCACTTGGGGCTGAAGCCTTAGTATTAACTTAGCCCTCAATCTTCATTCAACGAATGTCATTAAAAGGGATTCATAGTGCAATACATGGAAATGTTTTGTCTAATCTGTCATGTCCAGTGTTTCTTCTGCAGCTGATGAGTTGGCTGCAATTGCCTTTTTATGTTTGTGGGAACGGTTCAGGAACATTCAAAGAATTGGTTATGAATTAATGCCTTTTTTTTTTTTTTTTTTTTTTTCCTGTGTATGTGTGAGGAATAAATGCCAAATCAAGAATTGTGGCACAGAAGCACATTATTGTAAAGCCAAGGGAATAACTCAGCCATTGTGTGTTCAGTGTCTGGAACAAATAACAGATCAGAGGAAGGGATGAAGTATGATAGTTTGATATGTGCCAAATTGATTTTGTAAGTCTTAATAGCCTCACTGTTAAAAAAAAATATATAATAAAGAAAAAAACTCACTTTGCACTCTGTTATCTTATTGTGTTGAATTCTGTCTATACTTGACGTTTACTTAACTTTGATCCTTAGTAGGCTGACGGTAATCTGTGCATCTGGTTTGCACAGAAATTTGGACTTTTATCATGCGTTTCACTTCTCCATTTATTAAAGTTCACCCCCCCCCCCCCCCCCCCCCCAAAATAAGATGGTCCGCATTTAACTAGCACATTAACAAATGTGACGGAGTTTTGGAAAAAATTAAATCTAAATTTACGACTTTGTTTTAAACAATGTATTTGTAAACTATTTCAGTGTTTATAATTATGAATTGACAATGTTGTTAATATGTATACACGTTGTCTTGAACAATCAGTCTCGTGACCTGAAGTAGTAGCTACATCAGTTTACAGTAATGAGTGGATTGTTGAATCGGCCATAGACCTATAAATGACTCTCGGTTTGAACTCTAACAGCTCCAACTGATTCGCAGAGCTGTGCATCTGATTCAAGCTGATTTGGTGAATCCTTTTAAAGTACTCATTAAAAAAGAACCGGTGTATGAATCGGCCATCACAGCTAACATCTTGTTCGTTCGTTGTCGCTATGATATTTGAAAACATGAACGCAAACAGCCTCCCAGGTTATATTTTAAACTGTTATTTACTTTTTTTGATGTATTTTTGACTTCGTTGTAATTTTGGGTAAATTCTTTAAATGTTTTGACTAACTTAATGCTTTTAGCTGGTCCTCTCGGCTCTTTTTAACACATTTAACCATATGTACAATGGTTATATCAAATCAGCATAGAAAATTTGAAAAAATCTGTTGATCACCAAACAGAAAAGGATGTGTAAGTTCAAGGGGTCCATGGTCTTAATTTTGGAGCCAGTGGGCCCCAGGTTTCCCATAGTGTCAAAGTGTTTTATGAGTAGTGCATATCCATCTCTCTTTGGAGTAAACAAGATGCCACACATAAACAAGCCACATCTGTCGGCCAATAATTGCACCTTGGAAACGTGCGATGCACATTGTCTAATTTTAAAGGTCTGGAAGTTTAATTGGCAAGGAGGCAAATAATGAGATGGAAGGAAGGTGGGCCGACACCTTTACAACAAACTCACCAGGGGACGGTTTTGTTTTGGGGGGAAACAAGAGTTATGTGAAATGTGGATTTTATTAGAGAAGCACCGGACAGGGTTTGGAGTTCATTGTTATCCTCTGCAGGCAGTTGTGCAACTAGTTGCTGACCTGATCTGGCCTTAAAAAAGAACCTATGATTACCACATTTCTTGTCGAATGATGCATTTCTGTAATTTCCAAAGGAATTGTCTCAGGCCTCAAAATTTCCCAATCTCTCAATTTCTTTTGACATTTGACATCCTAGATTTTTACTTCATGCCAGAACAGAAACAACACCGACAAGTTTCCAATAAAACATTTACTTCGCTCTCCAAACAAAACAGTGGACCTCTCATTTGTTTTGATGGTTTGGTATTGATACTAGCTATTAGCCGTTTATTTGCTACAGCTTTCAACAGAATATCCTTGTTTGCCTTGCTTGTGTAACTAAGAGGCAGACACATATTTCACCACGGCTTCAGGCCGACTATGAAATCCTGACTATGAATGTCCAGTGAGAAGTAGGTAGCAAGCAACAGGGTTAGTGCAAAGCACATTGACATGATGCCTCTAAAAACCCTTTGTTTTAAGAGGACTTGTTCCAGATGGCATCTGTTACGCACAAAATATGTCTTTCATTAGGTCTTGGATGCATTAATACAAAGGCTAATATTCAAAAGTAACAACATGCAGCGGAGAAAGTGTTTTTTTTTATTTATTTGCGTGCAGTGCTCGGTGGATCAAAGAGAACGCCGAGAGCTATATTGCACAGGTGACTGTAAAGGCAGGTTTCATTACAGCATATTTCTCTAGGCCCGGGAATTACTGCCTGCTTCACTCACACGCACTACCGCGCACATGTGCTTTCACTTTGGATTTGGAGTTGGTTGCAGAACTTTACCATTCAGCCCAATGAGTGTTTTTAGTCTGCCGGGGGTTACGGTTTGATCCTTCATGTTTACGGCACCTTAGGACTCATGAAAGAGGCCGAAAAATAATTTGCATATTGTATTCCACTCTTTTATAATGTGAGCTTTCAAACAAGCAAGAAGAAACAAAACAGACTATCAACAAACAGGAGAAACTGTGCCAAGCTTGGCATGTTTAAGCTGATGTTTTTTTGAAGTACAAAGAAGAATTGATCTGTCATTCACTTACAAAGCAGATTGTATGCAGATTAAAGCTTTTATCTCTCCCTGACAAAGCAATATCTTTTTAATATCTCAGTTGTTTCTCAGATTGTTCTCCTGAGGGAAAAACCACAGAAGACACTAATGTGAATAAGTATCATAATGTTTCAGGACTGGAATTTGAGAATCTGCAATCAGAACTCAAATGTCTAATCAAGTTCTTTCGAGACCAAGTAATATTTCCTTAATATCTCAATCATTTCTTCTACTTTTCAGATTGTTCTATTTAAAAATAGACTTGAAAATATGTCAGTACTCATTTGACAGTCTCTTATCAGAGAACCCAAATATGTCTCAAGTTCTCCCAAGATTGAATGAGATCTCTTTGATTGCTCAGTTATTTCTCCTGCCTTTCAAATCGTTCTCCAGAGAAAAAGACTATGACACTAAAATCACATTTGACTCCTTATGTTCTCCCAGCACCATATGTGACGATGGACCGATGGTCTTAAGTCGCTGGGGTATATTTGTAGCAATAGCCAAAAATAAATTGTATGGGTCAAAATTCTAGATTTTTCTTTTATGCCAAAAATCTTTGGGATTTTAAGTAAAGATCATGTTCCATGAAGATATTTTGTAAATGTCCTTCTGCAAATATATCAAAACTTCATTTTTGATTAGTAATATACATTGCTAAGAACTTCATTTGGACAACTTTAAAGGCAATTTTCTCAGTATTTAGATTTTTTTGCATCCTTCCAGATTTTCAAATAGTTGTATCTCAACCAAAAATTGTCTGGTCCTAACAAACCATACATCAATGAGATGTATGTATGTATTCAGCTTTCAGATGGTGTATAAATCTCAATTTCGAAAAAAAAAAATTACCCTTATGACTGGTTTTGTGGTCAAGGGTCACAAATTTTACAGCTCTATAATCTCACTGCATCTGAACAATAGAATCATGTAGGTCTCATTTTAAATTTCTTATTTTTATTATTATAAATGTCTTATTTTTATTATTTATTTTATTATATTTAAGTCGCAGGAGTTCTTGAGTATATAAAAGTGGAAGTCTGTCTTAGTGGAAGACTGTTAATCATAAATTACTTATAGAACATAACTTCACTTCCATTCCAGTGAAATGACACAACTTTGAACCACCCCTTATTTTAGAAAACAAAAAACAGAAATGAAACTTTCAGAATGGTGATCTCATGTCCCTCACCTTCCACTGGGGCTGATGAGTATGCTATACCACAGTGAACCTATAGTGGGCCCCCTTCATCACGACCCTTTCCTGTTAACAAATCATGGTTTATATATAGATGGTCCATATAGATGGTCCAATGATTTAAAACATCACAATTAAGCATTATTAAATCTAAATAATAAAAAGTGGAATGCACTGATTTAAAGTCAGCACATGTCAGAATTGGCAGTTTAACAATTCTGTCCATCTCTGCTTACATTACCACGCCAAGCTTTCACACTTTTTTTTATTCTAGTGAACATTTTTCTAAGCCGGTTTATTTCTGAAAGCCAATTTCTTTATAGAAACAAACCTAATGTCTCTGTTTCACAAATGCAATTAGCCATTTAAAACAATATTTGACAGTGTTGATGTAGTTTGACTATATTTATTGGCATCTCCTAACTGTATATGTCAATAAATCTTACAATGTTAATATTGAACCCTGCTTGAGTGATTAAAATCTATTTGTTACTGTAAAATGTAATGATAACAGCTCTGGTTGCCCACATGATGACTAAAAGTTCATCAAGTTCATCAAGATTGGCCTCTCCAGCAACTGTAGCCAATAATAACATAAAGAAAGAGTATACACACAAAAACATAAAACGCCATCATGGTAACGAACAAAATACAACATAAAAACTCAAGTGGAAAAAATACAGATTTACTCTTGAATTATATATATATATATATATATATATATATATATATATATATATATATATATATATATATATATATATATATATATATATATATATATATATATATATATGTGTGTGTGTGTGTGTTTACATATATATATATATATATATTTACATACATACATACAAACATATATATATATATATATATATATATATATATATATATATATATATATATATATATAGGCATATATATATATATATATATATATACACACATTTTTTTACATACATAAATATAGCCTAATTTTATCCACAGAATGCATTGTTTAAATATAAAAGTAACATTTATTTTGCGAGAATGACCGGCCGACTGCCGACTGCACTGCTATTTTACTATTTCGAACTGACTAACAGTTTACACTGCGTCTTCAGCTCGCTCTGCTATTCCAATGGACTGGAGAGGCAATCCCACTTGATGACGTCGATCAGTTTCCGCTGTCAGTCATTCCCCTCCTCGTGCCTCTTCTACTATCGCTAGAAGAGTCGCTCGGGCGAAAAAAAGTCCGACTGATCGACCTACGGACTGCTAACTTTCTCCTAACACCGATACCTCGAAGAAATGGAGCTGGGATTATGGAATTAAAGCAGGGAGCGCTTGCGATGGAGATTTTATTGCTGGGACTGCTGCTTTGTTGTAGTCTGACGGTGATTCGTGGTGAGTAAAATAGTTTTTGTGGAGTTTTTCCTTCGGTTCTAAGTCTGAGGTGTTGAAGTCATTATATCACCGCGAACAATGTGATACAAAGTAAAACGCACGAGCGCGAAACAATCTTGCGTACGGTCAGCTTCGCAAACTTTGGCGTATTTTTGTTTTGTTTTGTTTCGCAGGAGCGTGTATTTTGAACGTTTACATATTTAGAAATGCAACTGTAGGTTTGAGGGAAAGCTTTAATGAGTTAAGTCTGCGTAAAGTTGAGCTGGTTTTAACTAGTCTGCGTTGGATTTGTTAACCGAGATGTGCACTTCTGGAAACTTTAAAGATAAAAATCAACTTTTTTGGTCGTTTTTGACATGTTTGGTCGGGGTTTTTTAAACTCACAAGACTTGCAAACTGCTCTGTTTGTGTGTTACGGAGGCCTCGGTGGTGTCGGATGTCAAATAGAGTGAAAAAAAGAGTGCAAACTTATTAAATTGACTTTTAAAAACGGCTATTTTACCCGAACTTTATGCGAATAGTGTAACAGACAAGTTGGCGGATAAACTATAGCAATTTCAACAAAAACACTGCTGAAGTTTATTAAAATAAAGACTCTCAGCCAGCTCAAAGACCCCCAGTAGGCTATATAAAGAGCTAGATTTTCTTGGAAACACTTTATAATCACATTCATAACCTAAACAAATACGACTAGTGCTTAACAAGTAATTAGTTTGAAAGTTAAAGAGTTACTAATGGGTCCTAAATTTTAAATGTTTATGTTTTAGGGGAAATGTAGATGTATGAATGTTATGTCTGTCATAGTCACCATTTCTTGTTTCTAACTATATTAACTAGTTCATTTAAAATGGACCTGCAGAGTAATAAATGAATTCTTAAAATTGTAGTCTTGACATAAGGTAATAAATGATGAATGGGTAAAATTTATAAAAGAAAGGCTAAACACTTTTAATTTTGTGTAAGATTTATCAGCTTGTGTATATAGCTACTATATATGAGCAAAAATAAGTATACATGGAAATGTCTATTTTAAAAACCCTGGACACAAATTATTAATACCCTATAGTTTCATAGTGTTATAAAGAAGCATCGCTGAAATCTTTCCTGTGACATTTGCTGGTGAGAAATTGCCGTTCAAACAGGCCAGTGCTTAAATAATTATAGTTTTAGCACCATGTACTCATTTTTGGTTTGCTGGGATGTTTGTATTCACGCCTAGAGAGAAAGAGAGAGAGATTGAACTCTGGTTTGGTGTTATTTCTGGGGCAAGGAAGCAGAACCGTGTGAATAGTTTAATTCAGATGGATTGAGTCATATTATGTACCTTAACTCATATTTGTTTATCTTCTATCCAGAACTTTATTCCAAACATTTATCAACAGCTACATGGTCCATTTTGTATTAGACTAGTATTAGACTTTTTTGCATGGTGATTGAACTTGTATTAAACATTATAATATAGTGTTACTAAATTGTTAGAACAACATGGATTTAATCCAGTCCTGTAAAAAATAAAGGTTCCTGTTAGATCTAAGAAGATTTTACAGCCTGATTCTATTGGAGAATCTAGTGGAAAATAAGTTCCACAACAAACAATTTAATTCTCTTTTGCTGTGGGAAACCATTAATAGATGGGTGCTTTAGAAAACTGTAAACCAAATTGAAAAACTGCAATGTGAAGAACTTGCTGGTGCAAAGAACCATTGAAGAACCTTCATTGTTAAGAGTGAGGGAACAAAATATACTTATTGGATGAAATGTTCTGATTTTGGCGTTATGAAGTACTTAAATTAATGCAGGCCTGCATTGTTTGTATGCAGCTGCTGTTGAGTTATTACAAGCTGTTATATTGCAATTTTGAGAACAGACTGTCATGTTATTTCTCTTTGGAGTTTGGGCTTGGTGTTCTTAAATGCATCTTGAGAAGAAAAAAAAAGTATTTATTCCGGTCACGTCAGTGAGTGGTTCATTTGTTGACATGTCACAATGTAAGGTTGGAAATGTCTGCCAGGAAACAACAGCAAATGGCAAAGCCTGGTTTTTCTATAGTATTAATACAAATTTAATAAGTTGTAACCCATTGTATTTGTGTGTGTGTGTGTGTATTCCGAGATGAAAGTGATGGAGTAAAATCTGTTGCATGTAATGCTAATTCAACACAGGTGAACAACAAAAGGCCTTGTTGAATTTTAGCATAACAAAAACCACATAACTTTTGATGCAATTGTCAAGCTCCTACTGCCAATGTCAATCACTTCTTAAGCTAATTAAACAAGTTTGCATTTGAATGAAAGGATTTTTTGGAGGAAAGTGAAGGAAATGTAACAACCAGTCCCTATTTTTTATCCAGGACATGCAGCACTCTTTTGTGTTTTGAATCGTTAATTCAGTTTAAAATTCTTTCGAAAATGTATAGGCAAGTTATACCTGATAGATAGATAGACAGATAGATAGATAGGTGTGAATTATTTAATTAGGATCATAAAAAGGTGTCTCAGAGTTCACATTAAAAAAAAAAAAAATGTTTGCATACTTACTTGTGTGTTTTCTTTAACACAATCTCTAGCTTTACTGTATGGTCTCTTGCTGATAAGGGTTGGAGGAAGTGAGCGACCGGTTTTGATCGTAATCAGGCAGATCAGGCAGGTTAAAGGATATTGAGGACAGAGGAAGAAAAAGGAGATATGAATGGGCTGAGCAGCTTTTTATTTGAAGCTCTTTTCCTCACTTTCCAGGACTCTTCATGTGTTTGCTCCTTTGTGCTCCTCCCTTCTGAAGACGGTTAATTCTGGTGACAAGCTCAGACTCCTTCAGCTGTTTCTTTGTGCTCTTCCTCTACAAAGGAGGAGCCCGGTGGGCCCAGGTGCTCTCAACTCCCCCTCCTGGCACTACAAAAGTCAGAGAAGAACGGAAGTTCCTAAGTCATATGGGTGCTCTGGAATAAATTGGATATGAGTTCTCCTAGGGACGTCTGTTTGGGGAGATTAGCGATCTTCACGCTGAGGCTGAAATTTATTGCTGGACTTTGACTGATTCTGTTTCCTCTAGTAAGCCGCAATGTCCATTGAAATGAGGCTCGCTTTGCTTTTGTCTTCTAGATATCTGGCATGTTGCCTCTAAAACCATTACAAAGTTGCTGGAGTTCATCTGTTTTCCCTTTTCTTTCTCTTAGTGAGCTCAGATGTGCTCGGTAAGAAAGATTTGTGTCCACAGAAGTTGTTAACTTGCAGAAACTCCTGTCATGAGCCTTTGAGTGGCTTCTAATGACGTTTCTGTAAAGTAAAAACAAAGAAATTTGCAAAAAGGCAAGCTAGAAAAGCAAAGTTTGTCAAAACAATTCTATCTATCTGTCTGTCTATTAGGGGTGGAACGGTTCTTAGTAAAAAAAAATCGAACCGTACAGTTCTCCACACATGGTTCAACGTGCACCAGAACCGCGGTTCAACTTAAAGGAACACTCCTCTATTTTTGAAAATAGGCTCATTTTCCAGCTCCCCTAGAGATAAACAGTTGAGTTTTACCATTTTCGAATCCATTCAGCCGATCTCCGGGTCTGGTTGTAGCACTTTAGCTGTAGCTTAGCATAGATCATTGAATCTGATTAGACCTTTAGCGTCTCGCTCAAAAATGATCAAAGAGTTTCAATATTTTACCTATTTAAAATTTCACAGCACCTGAAAATAGTCCACAGCAACTCTGCAACTAGCTAGGGACTATTTTCAGGCGCTGGATAATATCACAGCACTTTCTATATTATTAATATTAATCATACAGCAACAACAAGGAAATCACTAACTGCTCTTGACTGAATAGCTTTTGTAACTTTAATAAAGAATAATCTTTAATTTATTCCGTAAATTATGCAATGCTATTTTACATTTGATTACTTTAATCAATTTCTGTACCTAAAAACTAATGTTACCCTTCTAAAAAAACTGACAATCACTGTTTTTTTTGTTTTTTTTCTGTTGCTTGTACTAGTTAGATTATTCTTATTTTCTTTATTTTAATTTGACAGTATAGTTTTTCCCCTAAATATAGCACATATTTAACCATACCAAAACCGTGACTCTAAAACCTAGATACAAACCGAACCGTGAGTAAGTTGAACTACTCCACCCTTTCTATCCATCCATCCATCCATTTATTCATTCCCTGGACTACAAAACCAGTCTTAAGTGTTAATTTTCTAAATCATCTAAAAGCTGAATAAATAAGCTTTCCTTTGATGTATTGTTTGTTAGGATAGGACAATATTTGTCCGATTTACAACTATTTGAATATCTGTAATCTGAGTCTGCAAAAAAAAAAAATCAAAACGTCTGAGAAAATCACCTTTAAAGATTTTCAAATGAATTTTTAGCAATGCATATTTCTAATCAAAAATTACGTTTTGATATACAGTAGGAAATTTACAAAATATCTTCATGGAAGATGATCTTTACTTAATATCCTAATGGTTTTTTGCATAAAAAACGATAATTTTGACCCATACAATGTATTTTTGGCTATTGCTAAAAATATACCCCAGCGATTTAAGACTGGTTTTGTGCTCCAGGGCCACATATGATTTGTCCTTAGTGAATGTCATGAAATTTATAAATCTTTTTTTTTTTTTTTTTATAGACCCAGAACAATAAATTAAAAAAACCTAGAATGAACATCAAGAATGTTATTTCTCTCCAAACACACATAAAGTGATAAAGAGAGAACCCCAAGACTGAGAATCTGCTTTTCTTGAACCATACCCTAGCTGTCCATCAGCTAATGTGTTTGGTTGTATTAACTGAAATGAATGGAGTAATCTTCTATTTGGGTGGGAGATTGTGGTGGTGGGGGGGCTGTTTGTGGTTCTTCTGCATCATGCTGGTGGTGATGGTGTTTTTTCTTGCACATTTGGGCTGCAGAGGTCTGTCTCTCTCATAAAACAGTGCAGCTGTTGGGACGAGGTTATCTTTTTAATCCCCACTGCTCTGTGGTCGCCGGGGAAGGAGGTGTCAGAGTCCTCCCAGGCTCTGCTGGACCATTCCAAAGGCTTTTCTGTGCAGATGGAGGCATATGCTGCAATTATGCTGCTTAAATGCCATGCACATTGCCAATAGTCCCACCAAACTGTGTAATATGTATATGCTTGAATAGTCTGGCTGATAAGAAGAAAGAATAGACCTGCATCTCCTTTTCACAGTGATTTGAGCACATCTGTCTTTGTAGTCGGAAAGATGGAAGAAAGGAGTGAAAGAGTTGGACAAAATGATTGAAGAAACAATCTGTGGGCTAGATGGAATGAGGACGAGCAATTATTGTTTGATGTGTGGGGTCTGTTGCTTACGCAGTGTGTGTACTTCACGCCTCTGTCAGTGTTTAGTAGACGGAGTGCTGTGTTTGGATGAAGTGTATACAACTGTAAGTCACGCTAAAGTTGTGTTTAAACTTGCCAAATTATTGCAAGACACTTCTTGCGGTCTTAGCTGGGCATTTGGTTTGCGACAACTGTAGGAAAAGTGGAGTTCAAACATTTGGTTTTGCATTTGGTAATTTGTCTTGGAAATTTTGTTCTTAAATCGTTTTAAACGACCCAGGATAGAGGTAAGTATCTATAAAATCTGACTTCTCAACAGTGTTCTATGTGGAAATGACTAAATGCATACAGTTGTGGTCAACAGTACCTGCAATATGTTAATTATTTGACTGAAATAAGAGAGACCAAAATGCATTTAGTACTGACCTAATTAAGATATTTCACACAAAAGACGTTTAAATACAGTCCACAATAGAATATAATAGTTGAATTAAAAAAAATGACCCAGTTCAAAAGTTTACATACGCTTGATTCTTAATAGTGTGTTGTTACCGGAGTGAGATTTTTTTGTGATAGTTGTTCCTGAGTCCCTTGTTTGTCCTGAACAGTTAAACTATAGCATCTGTGTAATTGAACCCTTTCCAGTAGTAACTGTATGATTTTGAGATCAATCTTTTCACACTGAAGACAACTGAGGGACTCATGTGCAGCTATTAAAGTGGGTTCAAACCCTCACTGATGCTCCAGAAGGTGAAAACTTTCTGAACTTGAAGAACAGGGTATATTTTGTCTTCTGGGAAACATGTAAGTATCTTCTGTAGCATTTGACGGGCAGTACTAAATAAAAATAAATAAAAAAGAAGATATTTAGGCAAAATAATAAAAATGTACACATCTTCATTTTTGTTCAAAAGTTTACACCCCTGAATTTTAATGGATCGTTTTTCCTTCTGGAGCGTCAGTGAGTGCTTGAACTTTTTGTAATAGTCCCTCAGTTGTCCTCAGTGTGGAAAGATTGATCTGAAAATCATACAGTCATTGTTGGAAAGGGTTCAAAACCAAAGAATTTGTGGGACCTGAAGGATTTTCTGAAGAACTCATGAACAACTAAAAAAAAAAAAAAAAAAGCTGTAGATCATCCAGGTAAAAAAAAAAAGGATTAGGAATCAAGCGTATGTAAACTTTTGAACAGGGTCATTTTTATAAATTCAACTATTTGAATTTCTCTTGTGGACTTTATGTAAACATCCTTTATGTGAAATGTCTCATTCAGGTCAGTAAAAAAAAATAACCTGATATTTTGTATGATTTCTCTCTTTTCTTTTTTATTTTGTGGGTACTGCGAAGTGTATTTAAATTTTTGACCAAAACTCTGTGTGTATTCTTAAGCAGGAAGCCACTTATATTTAAATGACATGACTAGCTTCTGAGCATCCGGCATAAATCTCCTCTTCCTTCAGTTCCTTCAAAGTTTTCACCTTTTTTAGCTCAAAAAAGTTTGATTTTTATAGTAAGGCTGTGCAAAAAATCGAATGCGATTTTCATGCGTATATTGTCAGTAAAAGCAATCCTGTGATTAGTAGTATATGTCCAGCACGTGCGTTCAGATCAGGATTGCCAGGTTTTCAAAACAAAACCTGCCCAATTACTTCTCAAAACTAGCCCAATCGCGTTTCGTTCCGGGCGATAGAATACAAATTTTTTGGCGGGGTTCAATTGGTAAAATTTGCATTTTAGGGGCTAAACATCATGTTATTTGTATTGTTGTCTTGGCAACACTGGTTGGCCTTTACTACACAGAGCCGTAGTTCACAGAAATTCCACACAAAATCGATTTCAAAATCCGAGGCGATTCTTTGTCGATTTTGAAAGCGATTTTGTGTAGCTTGTCGGTAGACTACGGCTCTGTGTAGTAAATGCCACTCCACCTGAACCAGTGTTGCCAAGTCAGCGGTTGTTTTTCATGTCCGCGGGTTGAAGCGACCCCAATACCAATAATGTGATGTTTAGCCCCTAAAATGCACATTTTTACCAAGGCAACCCTGCCAAAAAATTATGTTTTATTAACAAGATTCGGGAGGAGCGCGTCAGATGCTTAGCCTAATCAACACAGGTGGACCATAATCAAGTAATCAATCCCATAATATAAATATCGCTGACTTACCGCTATCCATTGACAGTTTATCAGCATCCCTCCTCCACCCCATCTCCTCACTTTGAGTTCACTTTATAAATAGATGGGGAAGGGGTACTCTAGGTTCCGGACAGCACGCCAAATATGCATATCATACCTCTCCTAATTATATGTAAGCGTGAACTCGTGAAATGTGTATTTTAACCCCGGGATGCAATTTTTATTGGGGAACCTCCTGGAAACGCGTTTGGGCTAGTTTTGAGAAGCAAGTGGGCAGGATTTGTTTTGATAACCTGGCAACCCTGATCTGAAGGCACGTGCTGGAGATGTACTTCTAATCACAGGAGCGCCTTTACTGATGAGATGCGCATGAAAATCGCATTCGGTTTTTTGCACAGCCCTATTTTCTAGCATAACATTTATTTATGTTCAACCTTTTAAGCTAGTTTAATAGGTCTGACAATCTTTAAGTATGATTTAAATAAATGTTCATATATATTTTAAATAAATGAACACATTTAATAATTTATCCTGGCCTAATGTGGTTTTAGTTTTTGTTGGGTTTTTTTCATTTTCATATAATGTGGAGAAACTAGTGGTTGAGGATGCCTTACTTTTTTTCTTAACTTTTTTTTGATAACATTAGGCGAATAATTTTAATATTATGGCTATAAAACAAACTATATTTACTTTTGAACTTATTTCTTTTTGAAAAAAATATGTTATGTTATCCCAGCTAGCCAGTGATTCATAAAGTTAAATGTAATGACTCTTAAATATATCTGTGGTGGTTCGCTAGCACCTTTTTTTCCACAGAAGATCTTTACAGAACGTACAGACTTACGTGCTGGTTTTCCTTCCTGGTGGTTGTTGATAAAATAACCCTCAAGCCAGAAATTGCTGCGGTGTTTGCTTACAGATAACACCAAATCACATATTGTGCACTGTGTAGTCTCGTAAGACTGCTTGCTTAGTGGATACCGGCCTGGGCAGAAAGCTGCGATCACGTGGTGGAAAATGCCACTTTAGGACTGTTGAAATCTCAAAATAAAGCAAGAATTGCTGTTACTTTTGCTCATGCTTTAGGTTGGCCTCTAAGCAAACCTCTAATCACAGGTATTAAACTTTAGCACGTAACTCATCCTGCAAAGTTTATGCCACAGACATGAATTATAACTGAAATCATGTGGTTTGTTTACTTTTCTAAAAGATCAGACTTTTTACATAGCATCTGACAAAATGGGTGAGAAAAGAATCCTGCAGATGGGCAATGAATGGCTCAGATGTCATTATACTTCTACTTTTTTAGATTTGAACCTTTAACCAGCTTTATTTTGATGCATCAGGCTTTTATGTGATTTAGGAGAATATGGATCTCATAACTGAGGAGGGAAAACACCTCAGTTTTACTCAAGCCCCAAACTGAGGAAAATATGCCATTTTGGAATAGTTTTAGAATGATACTAAAACGTAAAATCAGCAAAGATGACAGGAAGCATGTAGTAGATTGCAAGTTTTGATCGTGTTGATAAATTAGAGGCCGTTGAAATTTGCTTACCAAATATGACCCACTAGGCTTTTTATGGATAATATTTACCTATGAGGAGTTTTACATGTTATTATTAATAGCATCACCCAGAATAACCGAAACCTGCAGTTGCTTATTCGATGGTAACATGTGGCATGCTGGTAAACCACAGCAGGACGTCCCAACCTTCAGCACTCTCACCATAGGCATTGTGCATCTACTGACATCATATGTCCTCACCCCCTGGAAGTTATTGACTGCGACTTGAGTGGCGTTTGCTGGCACATGCGGATGGGTGCGAGGTGCCAACTGGCATTCCCCGTAGAGATGTCTTGGTGCCAAAATGAAGGGCAGACATTTCCGTTGTTTCCTCTTCTATTCATTCCCCAGAGAGCGTCACATGTGCCTCTCATTTATTGCGATGAGTTCATGAAAAACACTGATTATTTAGAGACAGGGAGCCTGGGTTGCTGCAGACAGACGGAGTGGATTACGAAGCACGTTTTTTGAAATGGCAGATTCCTTGGTAGCAGAAATGCGGAGTCATAATTTGTAAAGAAAATGTTATTGTCTGTTCCTCATTTTTTAGGATGGTTTAACCAAGTGAAATGAAATCTTGCTCACATTTTTTGTCATGTCCGACTTTTGCCTCCAGGTTCTCCCTTGTTGCTCTTTGCCAACCGGCGGGACGTCCGGCTGGTGGATGCAGAGGTGGGGCGGACAGAGTCCACTGTAGTTGTCGGCGATCTTGAGGATGCCGCCGCAGTAGACTTTCTCTTCTCGGAGGGCCTGATATTCTGGACGGACGTCAGTGAAGAGGCCATCAAACAGACTTACTACAACCTCTCTACTAACTGTAAGATCAGTGCTTTATGGCAAGGAAATCTAGAATTTTTTTTATTTTTTTATTTATTATTTTTTTTTTTTTAAGGAATAGTTAATTTAATATTTTAAATATATCTAATATGTTTATCTAATATAATTATATTTATCATTTTTTTTTATTTAACATAATAAGCAACTAGTTATTAGTAAGAATTGGTCCTTACACTAAAGTGTTACCAAAGTCTTTTATGTTCACCAAACCTGCATTTATTTGATCAAAATACAGTGAAAACTGTAGTATTGTGATGTAATGTTACAAAAAGGCTATTACATGACTTGTTTACACAGACTTTTCTGTTTCCAAACAATTTGAAATTTTAAATTGATTCCTGTGATGGCAAAGCTGAATTTTCATGCTCAAGTCAGAATAAAAAAAAAATCCTGGATTTATTGAAATTGCATGGATATGTAATTATAAATTAAATATCCAAATTCATCAGTTAAATATATTTTAATGTTGATGGATAGACTGATAGAAAAAATTAAAAAATATATATATATGAATAATATTGGCAAATAACCACAGTGCTTCCACATATTCAAACTATGCATGTGAATGTTTACGAGATGCCGTTTGGCACAATTTTTAAGTCTTGTAGGACTTTAATATTAATTAATTCTGTGTGCAGCAGTCCTACTTTAGCACAGCCCTAATGTTGTATCATTATCTGGAGGCAGAATGAAACATTTGAGGTATGCCTAAACTGATAATACTGTTGTGGAACTGAATGGAGGCCTTGTTTTCCAGCTATGAAGGAGGCCACACTGGGCAAAGGGCAGACGGTGGTGGTATCAGGTCTGGATTCTCCCGATGGCTTAGCCTGTGACTGGCTCGGACGCAAACTCTACTGGACCGACTCTGAGACGAACCGCATCGAAGTGGCCAGCTTGGACGGCACCTCTCGTAAGGTGCTCTTCTGGCAAGATCTCGACCAGCCCAGAGCGATAGCGCTAAACCCTGCTCATAGGTCAGTCCCTTCCTCTCTGCTCTCATTTCCTCTTTCTCTCATCCCCATCGTCCATTCAGTGGGTGGTCTCCGCATGCGTCCTTTCACCCTTGACCCCCAGCGTTCATTAATGCGTGGCCTGGTTGTTTATTTATAGGCCATTAGAACTCCCCAAAAGGGAGATTGGGATGCAACGTAGCGTTCAGGCTGTTTCCTGTTGTTGTGCGGTGTGTAGGTCCTGCATGACAAACCTTTACTCTCCTGGTGCCGTGTGTCAAGCCCGAAGTAGATTCCACTTGTGTGTCCACTCCGATTTTGCTGCTAGGTTGGCGTGTTTATATGCAACATGTAACTTGAGTTCTGAGAGATGGCTCTCACTCGCATTACTTAAGCCCTGGCTTAAATTGTACGCACGTACTTGGCTTGAGAAATGTTAGGTAATGTGAGTCACTGTCTGTGCCGTGTCTTATAGTTGTGGGATTGTAACAGTGATATCAGCAAATTACATTTTTAAGGCTTTTTTGTCTAGTTTTTATTGTGATTTATTAGATTTTAAGCAGTGCAATTCACTCCTGTCATCTGTCACATAAAACATCATCAGTAATTATAATAACAATATTATTATATTATATATATATTATATGGACTAGAAGTCGCATTTATTTAGAACCAAGAACCAAGAGAAAACATTACCGTCTACAGCCGCGAGAGGACGCTCTATGATCTATGCTGCATAGAGTGCCCTCTCGCGGCTGTAGACGGTAATGTTTTCTCTTGGTTCATTTCTCTTGGTTCATGTCAAATTAATTTTGATAAATAAGTCGCACCTGACTATAAGTCATAGGACAAGCCAAACTATGAAAAAAAGTGCGACTTATAGTCCGGAAAATACAGTATATTAATAAAGTAATACCAACAATATTGCATAGTAAAAATTGCATAGATTTTGTTTTATATTAGATCTTTATACTAAATATTTTTATATATAGTATACATATTTCTCTTTTTATACAAAATTTTTGTTAACATAATGCATGTGTGTGTGTACTGTGTATATTTATTATGTATATATAAATACACACCCATGCATGTTTCAGAAAATGTTACGTTTATATATTAAATATATTTATATTTTATATAAATTATATGAATATAAATATATGCATGTAAATATTTTCAATATATATATACACAACATAATAAATATACACAACAATACACATATTATGTAAACAAAAACGTTTAAATTGGATGCGATTTAATCATGATTAATTGTTTGACAGCATTTATACATACATATATGCATGCATACATATATATATATATATATATATATATATATATATATATATATATATAAGCAAACTGATTAGACGTATAAATTAAATATATTATATTAAATATATTGATATATTAAATTACTAAATATTTAATTAAATATACATTTCATATATATAGAATAAGTATAATGACACAATTACTAAAATAATTGCTAAATATAAAAGTTAAATATTTATTAATATATTTGTCCAATATCACATTTTGTCTGTGTGCGTGAATATGTACATACATTCACATGTTTGTGTGTATTTATGTATACACTTATGTCAATATTTAAATTTGAATATACATTAATACTATAAGGCTATTTTTCATATTTATAATAGATGTTCCTCAACCTCTCTTTTTATGTTATATGTAGAGTATGTGTGCATTTAGCATACATTCTTAAGACAATTGAACAAAAATGACCTTGATAGTCTGTCAGTCTGTTTACGGTCTTGACGGCCCGAGTTGAGGTTAAAAAAAGCTAAATGCACTGCTGCTGAACTGTGCGTTTCACATTTTTTATCATCCACCTAGTTGCGAACACAAGGATTTTAGCTCATTCTATATTTATGACACCCAAGAGCTGGGAAGTTTTTCCCCAGAATGCATTTCACTTTGTGCGGTGTATGATGAAGACATTCAAATGGAGCCAGACACTGTTCCTGGCCTGTAGCCTAAAGAAACACATCCATACCGCTTGCTTTTTTTCAAAACATTAGCTGCCTGTTTTGTGAAGTTCATTGCGTTTAGAAGAAATTTTCAGACCGAGAGATCCATTCTCCAGTTACACTGCAATCCGAAAGATAATGTCTGGCATTTTTGAGCAGACATACTTAATATAAGCTTCATGTTCTTTTATTTTCTTATTGTCACCGCCTGAGAGCTTTGAGTTGAGATTTACCATGGAGATCCAAGATCTCTGTCGGGCCCCTGCTTCAGATCACAGAAAGGGGGGCTCTGCTTTTTACAACCCCCTCAGAGTGAGAGCAACCGCATGCAGGGGCCCCTGAATTATGTTTGTCTGATCTCAAGACACGTTCATTGTTTTCACATTCTCCAAAAGAGGCTTGGGAGGAGTGAAAAGATGAATTACCATCAGATGA
This sequence comes from Carassius carassius, assembly GCF_963082965.1. Taxonomy (NCBI): domain Eukaryota; kingdom Metazoa; phylum Chordata; class Actinopteri; order Cypriniformes; family Cyprinidae; genus Carassius; species Carassius carassius. Next base: position 7,170,725 of record NC_081797.1, on the reverse strand, counting down.
AAAGAATGGATCTTTTTTATTTATTGCCGTGTTAAGTTTGCTGACTCTTCTTGAATTTTAAAGTAAGACCAAAAAATACTTTTGTATTTATAGCCAGGCAAGCATGGCACATCCAAATATCTGACAAAAGTGTTTTATGTGGAGTTATATATTAAAGATGTACCTGGTATTTAATGTTTGGAGACGTTCTGCCATCTTCTGTAGACATTCCACAATCTCCTTTCTTTGGGTGGCTCCAGTTGATATTCTCTGTTGCGTGGCCAAGCGTCAGGTTTATATCTGTGAAAAACACAGACAAAAGCACAACAAACTCGCTCGCACGCACTCCAGAGATGCTGATGCTGGTTGTTTGTCTCCACTGACATCTTTGCATGAGAATTTTTCTTTAATGAGATATCTAGTTTTGGTAGCAACAGCATAAGGAGACTTAGCAAAAAAATTTGGTTATAAATATGGTAAACATGAGAGTACTACACTCTTTATGTTAGCATTAGCCTTCTGAGGAACTCCTATAATCTAGATTTTAGCAGATGTGTTTTTAAAAATGTGCTGATAATCATATAAACATGATACACGTTATTGTATAAACTAAAGTTAAAATGTAGCCATTGCGCCAACTCTCTGTGAAATTTCAAACCAAGCAACTTGCTGTTGGTCAACGCGGCAAATTCATCTGACCAACTTGAACCCGTGAGGAAATTTCACCTTTTTGAAGGCAAAAATGTGACCGTTGTAAATGTGCACCTTTTAGCCATTAAATTATACTACATAATTTATCCTATTCGTTTCCTCTAGCTTTGGTGCTTTAAAGGCTATAAATGTAAACTTTAATAGACAGCTGGTCAATTAGCAGACCACTCTGAGTTATTTTCCTTGTTACGGCATTCTGTAAAACCATTGTTCAACCGCCTCTTTGTTCTGTCAGCCATCAGATTTCGGCAGCGGTGTAATGCTAAAGTTCCTAATTGAGAAAAATGCCACACAACCGTTGGAGCCATAGGCAGGCTAATAGGATGCTTCTCAGGGGAGGAAGGGCTGGTTGAGTTTTCATGCTTGGTCTCCCTGCTGGCATGAGATTTGATAAGTGTTTCCGTTGGCGACACGCTTGCTGTCTTAGCTTGTACGCTACAAGTAATCACGGCTTCCCTGGGCGAATGCTTCCCTTTATGCATATTTTCTGTTTTCAGTTGTCTTTTTTTCTTTCTTTTTTTGGTCTTCATTTTCCATTTTTTTCTCCTTTAATTCCTAAAAGGTTTACTTTTTTGTGTTGATTGGACAGTTAGTTTAGCTGCACATTTGTAATATAATTTCTTTAGTTGCATCATTATTCCCTCACAAATAGGCTAATAGGCTATACGTGACCTACAAAACTGGCTAGACTCACACATGATGTGTTACAGCATGAACAGGGCATTGTTCTGGTTAAGGAAGGCATAAAACAACTTAACCATTGCTGATAAAGGCCGTCCATACCATTTAACAGCTCACTGAAATGTCGTCAAGATAATACCACAGTTTCTCAGTTGTGCTTAAGTTACAATACAGCATTTTAAGTAATTCCATTTTGCAAGTTTGGTGTCCCTATGGTAGTATTGGTGTTTTTAAATTAGCAGTTTACTCAAATTGTAATTATCATCATTTACTCACTCCCATCTCTTTTCTTCAGAGTTACAAAAAAGCTGCTCTGAGAAACAGAAAACAATGAATTGTGAGTTACTTGTGTGTAAATGTATACAGTGACGTGCTTCACTCTGAAACATACAGCAAATATATTTAAGCATATGAATATTTGAGATTTGAAAAGCCAAATCACAATATTGGGTTGTGTATACATTCATCTTGCGGCTCCAGTTTTATGGCTGAACAATTCCTTTTACACAGTGTTTTTATTTATTATATTTAATATTTTAAGGTTAGTACGGCTAGTTTATAATCCATTTATTTGAATGCAAATTATTGACTCCTAGTATTTCTTAAACGCATAAAAAAGTTTTTTGCCAACAAAAAAAAAGTTGTTTTAGCAAATGCTTTGGTTTGGTTGCTGTGTTGTGTTTCTCTCATACGAAGTGTTTCAAGCGAGACAGGCTCTGGCAAATATAACGCTGATATGGTTTGCTTTGAAAACAGCCTGCTCTTGAAACGTTTGTTTAGTCTAACTCCAAATCCATGTTGCCTAACCTTGAGCAGCTTCCAGTCAATGCGTAAACCGTTGCAAACATCTTCATGTCATGCTGTACTTTGTTTGCTCTTTTTACTGATTGCATGTTATACTTCTTCGAAATACGGATGTGAAAACTATATATTTTCAACATCTAGTCAGAGGGTTGACTGGTTGACTAGTTTTCACTTTGTTTTCTCTGGGATAATGGAAACCAGCTGACTGACGCCTGTTTTTTTTCTTCCCAGGTACATGTATTGGACTGACTGGGGGGAGGAGCCGAGAATAGAAAGGGCGGGAATGGACGGCAGCAGTCGGCAAATCATTGTCCAGAAGCAAATCTACTGGCCCAATGGACTGACCATTGACCTCGAGGAGCAGAAGCTCTACTGGGCGGATGCCAAGCTCAGCTTCATCCACAGGGCCAACTTGGACGGAACAGCTCGGTCAGTTTCCTCATTCTTTCACACTTATTCTCAATCCATCTCCTTGTATTTCTTTCCCTTTCCCATCCGGATTGAAACCAAATGGTATGGAGTCTGTGGCCCAATCCAAACACTCCCTGCACGTAGGCCAGGTTTGAAACCCCCTCCCTACTTCCGCCCACTCTTAACTTGAGTTGACCTCCGTGCCATATACCACTGTAACCCGATCCCGCCTGGCATTATGGGTATGATTCGGGCCCCAAAGCCAAAGGGTTACATTTCCTTTTGTGTGTGTAGGATTTCGTAGCAACTTCAATAAAGAAAGGTATGTCGGACCCTCTGCTATGTTAAGATATGCATTGCTAGTCGATCTACAGGAGTCGTATGGTCTGGTTAGGCCTGTAGTCCAGCAGACGTCATTGAAGGAGAAACATGACCTATATCTAGAGACCAAAATATCATAGAGACGTGACAATTGATTCCTTCATTGTTTTAGAGTAGAACTGAATTAAATAAAGTGTCAGTCATAGTATACCAAAAAGGCATCAGTTTAAAGTGATGTCCTTTTTTTAATTTGGTTAAAAAGAAAATGGAAATATAATTTTAATAATCATTGAGTCTTGCATTTTTTATAATGGCATACACATTCCTGTAGTTGTCAATCTGAAAAGGTTTCATTTTATTATTTATTAAATTGATTTAAAATGTTACATTTCCAGTTAAATGAATGCATTTATAACTTAAATTTTTAGAATTTCAATAAAGTGTAAATTAATATATACGTAAAAAAATTTTTTTTAATTTATTATAATATTAAAATAATAATGGTCAATCTGAAAAGTATGATTTATTAAATAAAAAAAATAGTTAATAGTTGGTTCCTTCTTTTTCAAGTCATATCCTTCAATAAAAAAAATGATTTTTTTCCTGTTCTTTGCTTGCTTCCACAAAGTTTTTCACAAAGTTTTTATGTTTACTCTTAAGTAATAATTTACTTTGCTTGGTTATACTTTGCCCACATTTGTTTTGTAACTTGAAAAACAGTGCAGAGCATTAGTGTAATTCTGTCAAAGGTCTTTTTGACTGAATCAGATGTGAGTATTAGCAGTTGTCGTACATCTTCGAATCATTAGTGTGCACTTTATTCCAGCCTCATAATGACACTTGTGGCATTAAGAAATTAATTTAAGGTTCTGCTGTCCTCACACAGAATTGGCTGACGAATAGACGCTTAAGAGGGATTCTGCCCAGTGTCACGTTATAATGTAAATTTGTTAGCGCTTTTCTTCAAACACTTACACTCGGTTGTTTTTCAAATAAAAGAGCCTGGACACCTTTGTTTAATAGCCTTTTCAGTTTGCTGGCTTCAAACATCTCCTTCACTACCAAGAGTGCGTCAAAAGCTGTGAAAAATCTGTTTGTAATTACCTTTCCAGGGTGCTGACCCCCCTCCACCACTCCACCCCCATTCCGCTGTTCGTCACCCGCTATTAAAAATCAGGAGGGTGAACAACGTGTCAAGTCTAACTCCTCCATGCAGACTCACGCACACTGACTCCCCCGACCTAACCGGGAAAATTTATCCCCTCACGACCCACTACAGCTCCGTGATTGATGAGCCACGCTTCTCCGAATAATGCGGCACTACGGTTCTGAACACTTGTTGCTTTGAACCGCTCCTGTTTATTTATGTCCGGTGGTTCAGAAGGCCACCGTTCGGCCGGACAAGCGCGCCACACGGTGGTCCGATGGACTCCGGGGGAACTTCACTTAATAAGAGCAGCTGTGCCGTTACAGAACAGGATGACTCCCTACTAACGACCGAAACAGATGCGGTCTTACTGGTCGATGACAGCCTGATTTGTTTAATTCCCCCCTCTTCTTGGAAAAGAAGTCCTACGGGCCCCCCAAAGGGAGGGGGTGGGGTGGTTCGGTTTCGCATGAGCTCCAGATTTCCTGAAGGGTCTAAAAAAGACCTCAGTCCTCAGTTGATGTTGCTGGCTTGTTGTTGTGGTCTTAAATTCCCTTTCTATACGCCTTTTGGAAAGGGTAATACCTGTAGGCCTCTTATGTCTTTGAAATTAAGACATGCAGGACAACCAGAGTCCCTAACTTACATTTGCTGGAATGAATTCCCATATAAAGAATTCCGACTGGATTCATAAAGCAAGCTGCCTTGGAATGCGTTTTCCCTGCTGAAAGACTAGACATTCCAAGCTGGTCCAGGCTGGTTTATACTCCTCAGTGCTGGTCTAACTTGTGAATTTTGGTCAACCAGAGTGGTTATAAATACATGAAACCAGCTGACTGATATATTTTATTTTGGGATTTTTTGGGAACTGATACAATTTATTTCCTTTTTTTTAAGTTTCAAAGAACATTGTTTAGTTTTTTTTTTAATAGAGCATGGCACACAGCATTTGAGTACTAAACTAAGTTCTCTTTCATGTCTTATTGCACTTAAACTGTCAAGTACACACAAGTTTTATGTTAAAACACGAATAAGTTACAAAAACGGTTATGTCTGCGACCGTTGTCGCTTGCAAAAACACAATGGCGACACCATGGGTAGAAACGTGCAGATTAAGGAGTGGTAATATTATTATAAGATCAAGATAAGACTTGGAAGAAGTCAGATTTTTACGATTTGTCACCAGTGCATCATTGCTGAATAAAACAGACCTCAAATTTTTGAGCTGTCGTGCATCATTTTAGAAAGCATCTAACATCCAAAATGCAACATATGTGGGGAGTGTATTTACATGTATGTGTTGACGCTTACAGGGAGGCTATTGTGGAGGGGTCCCTCACTCACCCATTCGCCCTCACTCTTTATGAAAAGACACTCTACTGGACAGACTGGCAGACCCGATCCATCCATGCCTGCAACAAATATACTGGAGAGAAACGGAGAGAAATTCTCAGCGGCATTTACTCGCCGATGGACATCCAGGTGCTGGGCCAAGAGCGGCAGCCCAACAGTAAGTGTACTCACCTCAGGAACTCACAACACTAGATGATAGATGGTTGGGTTTTTATCAAACCAGAACAAAATACACATTTTATCCCAGGACCCATGAGGTTTAAGTGCTGGCCCTAAGATTCAGACTGATTTGAAGCTCTAATGCACATCAAATTTTCATGTTAGTGAAGGATCAGTAATCTTCAATGTTGGGCTCAGGTCAGTTTCCCTCAAGAGATCCTTCACATTCCATGTTTAATTTTTTAGGTCATTCTTTCAGCACTTACTGTACTGTCTCTTTGTAAAAGTGTCGCCCTTTTGGCCCGTGAGGCAATCTGGGGATAATAGTTCTCAGGGAATGAAATTTTTCAAGTGTCCTGCATTCCACTCTGAACAAATAAACACAGTCCCTCAGTGGAGACGGGGAACAGTCCCAGCACGATCCCACCCCCACCTTAGTCTGTGTGTGTGTGTGTGTGTGTGTGTGTGAGAGAGAGTGAGAGAGTGAGAGGATGTGGGTGTGGATTGCTCCGAAACATTTAACAGCCTGCAAAGTCCCCACTAGGTAAATGTTTGTTGTGTTGGAGGTAAGATGATAAAGAAAGGATGAAGCAATCATCATGCAAACAAACAGTGAAGATGGAGACTAGTGATTTCAACCAGGGTGGTTCAAGCAGGTTCCAGTGGGCACTTGGAAAAAATGTTTTGTTTTTTTAAACTTGTATATATAATATAACACATAAAAGCAATTATAAAATATTTATAATACTGCTGATGAAATAAAAAGACAAAATAAATAAAATATAGTGAACATTGTTAACATTTTTTTTTCATGCACAGTAAGACTCTCAGTAAGACTGAATTTATTTAATCAAAAATATAGTAACAGAATAATGTGAAATATTAGTGCAGTTAAAAAGTAGCTGTTTTTATTTTAATATGTAATTCATTCCTGTGATGGAAAATATGCATTTTCAGCAGGCATTACTCCAGTCTACTTGATATTTCACAAATAATAAAATGCTTTTATTCTTATTAATGTTTGTTAAGAAAAGTTGTGTATGCTTTTATAATAATATATAAAAATTTCTATATTGTCACTTTTGATCAATTCAATGCATTCTTGGAGAATAAAATAATTAATTTCTTAAAAAACTAAAATAAAATTTTTAAAAAATAAGCCCAAAGTTTTTAATAATAGTGTAAATGTAAATTAATTTAATCCAAAAAAAAAAAAAATGTGTTGATGTGTTGTCCTCACAAATGTGCCCGTATTGGTATTTAGTGAATTTCCTCATGTGTCCTTGAGCTGTGGACCAGTTATCAGTCAGTGAGATGTGCAGACACCACATCTGTGAGCAGCATGGATAACAAGTGTTGGGTCAGGGCCGCCTATGTTTTCCTGATGGAGCAGATGCGTTTTCTGAGAGGCTGTGACGAGCAGAGCGTGACCCGGTGGAAATGGAAAAACCTGTTACAGGAAATAAAATGTTTTGCTGCCACCTGCTTTTATTCAAGGGTTGCAGTTTTGTTTAGGAACTGAGCAGTGCTTTTCTAATTTGTCGTGTCACAGGTGAGAAGGAAGTTCATGGCTATTTGGTGCGAAATAATGCATCGTTTGATCGAAATCTAAAATAAAATCGAAAATAACACGTCAAGTCAATTAAAAGTAAAGTAAAATCACATATTAGATTACATCTCCTAGACATCAGTGTTAATAAATTAAGGTCCTTGTGAGATATTCAGGTTTGCCTAAATTTAGCACAGCATAACTAAGACACAAAAAATTAACTTTAAAGTTTCCTGAGCAATAAAAGAGTAAGCTTAATGCATTCAAGCCGTGGTTATTTATATACCAGACCTGTATTTACAATATAATTTAGTGCTCTGACACATTAATCACCCTATCTGATTAACTTTCTCAAATTAAGGTAGGGATTTGGTGAAACATTCACACACTCTATAGATGACTGTGTTTTCTGGTAATTTTTTAACCAATAGGTCATTGCTCTTTGCAGTAATGTTAGGTAAACAACAGTTTTATAGCTTTTCTCTTTCCCTGTCATTGCTCCACAGTTCAAACTCCATGCAGTGAAAGAAATGGAGGCTGTTCCCACCTGTGTCTCCTCTCTCCCGTGCCGCCCTTCTATAGCTGTGCTTGTCCAACTGGGGTTAAACTCAAAGAAGATGGAAAGACTTGTCGACCAGGTAAAAAAAAAACATGGTTGAATGCTTAAAAAGCCCCAAAAGGTATATTGTAGATAGATGTACAGGCAGACAGACAGATAGATATGGCTGCTTTTCTATGAAGAGTATGGAATGGTTTTGTTACATTTGTAAATTTATTATGATGTTCTTGCTCTCGAGCGTAAAATTAGATTTTTATGAACTGTGGCCTTTCATGGGCTGGTTTTGGTATGAGGATTGGCATACTGTGCATCTATAAAACATTTGCATGCCGTCCTGCACAGAAGACCATGACAGAGACTAATGTTTGACAGATGGTGGTTCATTTGAGTATACAATTTAGTCAAAATCACTCTCCTATGATTCTGCAATCATGAATAATAATGTTTTTCCACAACAGCTGACACAATTAGCTATTTCTCTTTTTAATGATAATTTTAGTCTAGATGAAGAGCTGGTAGACCTTTGGTGGTCCCATGTCAAGGTCGCCTTTTAGGGGCTGACAGGGTCAGTCCAGTGTTTGTGTGTTTAGGTCCAGTTCAGTTTGGTTGAATTACTCAGTGGTTTGTATACATTCCCTCATCTCCAGACTCCTCAAGGAATGCCCCTTTGCTGGTTGTAAATTGGTAGTCATTATGGGGTCCTTGGAAATACCAAGGAATTTAAAAATGATATTTGCCAGGTCTGGAAAAGTCATTGCATTAGATAAAATGTTGAGCATGATCCCTTCAAATAAAAAATGTCACTTTTAATAAAAATAAGTCTTGGAAATTGATTGGTGAAAATTTTTGGGTAGTGTAGTAATTGTAGCAATGTAAATTGTGGACGACAGAAAGATTTCTGCATATTAGTATGTCCAAAAATGACTTTTCTTGTTCAAAATGCATTTGACTAATTTGAATGCAGTTGTCCTTTTTATTCTTGATGAGGACGTACATTAAGCATTAAGAGCTTCTCTAAAATCAGGCTTCCCCCCTGGCTTGCTTGAGTTTTTTTTTATTTCCCAGCCTCTCCAGAACAGACTTGACCATTGTATCTGTGCACCCAGCCTGCTAATGACAGACTGCTCTTTTATTAGGAAAAAATACATTCACCCCTTCCCAAGTTGCTCTGCCTTTCTACTTGAATTTATAACTCCTTCAGATTTGAGGCAGTGTATTCCCAGGCCAGGAAACAATGAGAAGCATTCTTCAAGCATTCATTCCAGTGGCGCAATTGAAACATGGAGCTGTCCAGTGTTGCATTAGAAGAGGACAGGGGAGGTTGTCTGGCCAAATGAAACATATTCCCATTGACCTCAGGATTAAGCAACTCTCTGGAAAAGTTTACAACTAATCAGAACAAACAATAGCCCATTGTACTGGACTTTCATTAGCTACAATGCAAGGGCACGAGTGGCTCCAGTAGGACAAAGGATTAGCATGAGCAAACGTCCACACCTCATACTTGTTTAGCTTGGATGGCTAAATTGAAGGCATTTGTTTTGGTTTAGTCAGACGTCCACTTGCTTTGATAACATGCAAGGCAGAACGAAGGACAAATTAAAACCAAAAGAAGTAGAAAAAAAGCCCAAGAAACCCTAGAGGAGCTGTTTTTTCCTCTTCTTATTGGTGTCAGCACTGATGGATGTCACTACTTATTGGGTGCCGTGGACCGCAGCTGGTGTTGTGGGTACTGGAGCGTGCTCGGTTACAAAGAGAGATTAAATAAGGACATGGTTGGACCTAATTGCTTCCACAGATTGGGTCTAGACAGATTCTGCTGTTGGTATTTAAACCTGGCATGGGGTTTTTGTAATGGAGCAATGCAATCTTGCAGTGCACCATCTGTAGGGACAACTCTGCAATTCATGCTACTAATTGCTACTGTCAGACTCAGTTTTCATTGACGAGTTGAATCTATGCCCTAGGCATGGTAGTAGTCTTAATACACGTATTTGTACACCTTTTTGTGAGATACTTTTGAGTTACTGCTTTCCTAATAGAAGTAGACAGTCCAGGTCAAAGGCCAGGTGATCTCTGGTCCATAATGAATCTCAATCTTATTACCAGGGGCAGAACAGGTGCTTCTACTGGCTCGCCGCACTGACCTTCGGCGGATATCTCTGGATTTACCTGACTTCACGGACATCGTCTTACAAGTCAGTGACATACGGCACGCAATTGCCATTGATTATGACCCAGTGGAAGGATACGTCTACTGGACGGATGATGAGGTGAAGGCCATCCGCCGTGCCCGAATAGACGGAAGTGACGCCCAGACTTTGGTAACCAATGAAATCAACCATCCTGATGGAATTGCAGTGGACTGGGTGGCGCGCAACCTCTACTGGACGGACACTGGCACTGATCGCATTGAGGTGACTAGACTCAACGGCACTTCTCGACGCATCCTCATATCTGAGAACCTGGATGAACCACGAGCCATCGTGTTAGATCCCATAAACGGGTATGGAAATTAATGTACCTAATTTCTATAATCTCTAAGGGAATTCCTTCTGAATTAGCATGTAATTTACCTTCCCCTTGTTGCTGTTATGCAGATACATGTACTGGACTGACTGGGGAGAGATGCCCAAGATCGAACGAGCAAACCTGGATGGAACGGACAGGGTTGTGCTGCTCAACACCTCCCTTGGTTGGCCAAATGGTTTGGCCATTGACTATGTCGCAGGAAAGCTTTACTGGGGCGATGCCAAAACGGACAAAATTGAGGTAAGTCAACTAACATTTTGCTCTAAAGGTGCTGTCACCTTGTTGCAATGTTTGCTCATTACATTTCCTTTCACCAGAAGCGTATATGAGTAGCTGTGAAATTTTATTGCGTTCCATGCTCCACAATAGCTGAATTGAGACTCAAGCTTTGGTGCTGATTGAATAGTCTGAGTATGTGGAGTAATGAGAGGGGACCTGAGGACTGCTGGAGAGTACAAGGGCGAATTCTTTGTCGAAAGTGAGCAGTTAGTCCTTCAAGTACTTCTCTGAAGTGATCATCATATGTACATTTCACTAATGGCTTTTTGGAGGGCATTTCTCCATATTATCAAATTTTTTTTTTTTTTCAAAACAACCATTTGAATAGCGCCCCCTTCCTCCAGTGAGCAAAATTGCAGTTTGAAAAAGAGTCTTGCGATAGCCGTGAGAGTCTAGAGTGTATTGAGTGCACATTCTTCATTGACATTGAAGTTTATCAAGCTGTTATTTCAGAGTTAAGTGTTTCTGGAATCTGATACTGACTGTGTAATCTAAAAAATAAAAGGGACACCAGACATCCGGTCAGTTCACGTACTTTTGTTTTTGTTTGAAGATTAACCATTGTGAAACCTCAAGTATATCTGTTTCATATTTACATGGATTATTTTCTGATTTTGTGTTCTAACTCAGGCCTCAGACCAAATGTCTTGATTTATTCTGTCTTAATTTCTCCACGTCTGTTTTTGTTTCCTCAATGTCTGTTCTTTTGTGGCACAAGCTTCGTGGTCTGGGCGTTTTCATGGTTTTGGCATTGTGTAATTAGTCCGCTACCTGTAGGCACAGGTCCCTGGGTGTCATAATACTGAGGTTTTTCATTCAGTCAGTATCCCTGAAAGCCTGGCGTGTAAACACAAAAGATGCTAAGGAAACATCCCCCTCTTATTTTCCTGTGCTCGTTTGCTTTTCTTCTCACGCTGACTCTCAACAACCTTTCCAAACCTGGCTCTCCCAATATCTTGCTATACTTCGACTAATAATCTCTGTTATGCAGACAGATTTTCTTCTATTCTGTGAAGAAAAAGAAGTTACAAATGTGTTTTTATTTGTAGACTTATAGAATAGTAGACAATTTATGAATGTTATGGATCATAACTAGAACTGCATAACAATACAGTTGATCTTGATCTTGTGTTGTCTAGGTTCATAAACCTGTTAACCTAGATGTGTGGCAAGTTTAGGTAAGAGCTCTCAAACTGTGTATTTAAAGGGTAGGTATTATTTACTGATGCACTGAACTCCCAGTGAGTTTGCGGACAGTCACAGCCAGCAAAATCCCATCACAACTAACCTGTTTGTAACCCAGGGCTTTTTTATAAATCTGCCAGGTTTCCTGCTGTGGCGTTTAAAGAGAAGGGGCAGTAGGACAGGCAGGCCAAGGGTGAACAGCAGGGCAAGGGTGGCCTAAAAAACCACCACGTCTCTGCACGAGTCCCTGTTTGTGTGCACTCTGCTTTACTCTCTCTTTGAGATGCAGAGGTGTTTTCTGTGGCCGTTAAAGGGAGGAACGTTTTTCTGTGTTAAAGTTGGGCTGAATGAGTTGAGGATTAGGGCACTCCTGCTGACAGATCAAGCTCGGTAAAAGGCCAGATTCTCATTGAAGTCCACGTGCAACAGAATAATCCTCCCCCAAACATCCCAATGGAGGACTACAGAGCACTGGGACTCTGTTTTCCTCGCATTTTCCTCAAGAGAGAGAGTTGTAGAAGAAGGTTGGAACATTTGCATCGTAGGTTTTGTAGTCAGTTCAGCCAACCAGCTATAGAAGTCTGCAAAAACAATTATTATTATTATTATTTTTTTTTTGATAATCAGTGTTTGGGCTGATTTGAGATTAATTTTTGACCCAGGAACAGTGTCGGTCAAAGGTTGTTCTTTCATACTTAATGAGATTTAATGAAGAGCTCAGTTGTATTTCATTGAGTTACAACCTTGTCTCAGATGTTTCTCCCTAAAATTCCTGGGGAGAAATAAAAATATTTACTAAGATATTTGTTGCTGTAAATTGAACCTAGATAGCATAGCTCAGATAATTCTCTGAAACTTCCCTGAAACTAGAGACACGTGAGAAAACTGGTGCGAAGTTCAAGATGCAAGTACAAATCTCCATTTAATGTCTATTTCCTCCCATTGCTATAACTCAGAAACATTTAGCCAATAACATATTTAGCCAATATACAATAGCGACATTGAAGAGATCTCATTTGTGGTTGTTCTGTCCTGTTGAGATTATCACCCAGAGGAGCATTGTTATTGCTCTATCAACTTTGTCTTAAATGATTCTTCTTAGTGTAAATCCAAAAAATTAAAACAATTGAGACAATTTGTCAGATGATTTGATATCAAGAATCTGATGTGAAATGCTGACATTTTTGGCAGATCTGAGCACAGTTCGAGGCTGATTAAACACTGGGTAACTTTTTGAGCAATTTTGCCTTTTTTGAGGATTGTTTCTTGGGCACTTTCCCATTGAGAATGGGTAACAAATTTCTATCTGGATACTTTAGACCAGTCGTGGGCCCTGTGTCTCACCTGGTTGCTCATCGATGGCATGTTGTGCATCGAGACCAATTCTGAAACTCTAAAATGGACAGGGTCATTTTCTAAAGAGAAAAATTTGTTCAGCACAAGACTTTATTCATTTGCTCTCCATTTAATCTCATTACCATGTAGGAGAAACAATTGAGATATTAAAAAGCCTAATTTGTGATTTTACTGTTCCTTTGGAAGTGTCTCTTTTCTCCTGCCCGGCTGAGGAGGGAAGCTCTGTGGTCATGTGTTCAGAGCTGACCCCCTGCCTAGTCCAGAACAAAAGCTGCACAGAATAGAGGCAAAATCTCGGGGAGGTGCTCCTCCATCCACGCACACCACCCCACCCCTGCACCAGATGCACTTTTTGGGTGGCTTCGCTGCATTCCCCAGCCTCCCAGCAGCTGACAAGTGTGTTCTGTTCTCCTTTCTCACAAGGGTTCTTCAGATTCACCTTAATGAAGGCGGAGGCCATTCTTTAGCTTGCCCACTTACCCTCTGAAAGGAAGAAAAGCCCTTGAAGTGCTAATCGTCGGAGTTGCAGCACGGCCCAGCCATCAGTAATTTCTCATTAAAGATTTTCTCTTTTGCATACTGATGCACGTTTACCTCATTTCAGCTGCCCTTTTTGTTTTGAAAAGGCAGATTCTGGACTGCCTCTGAACAGAGTCACATTTACATGTTACTGTTTGCCTTTTTTTTTCACCCGCTTGGTTCCTTTTGGTCGATGGTTGGTGTGAGGGAGGGCAGCTCTTTTTTAGGAGCTGAAAACAACATTAAGTTTTAAATGAGGAGTTTTGAAAAGTGCCTTCTGGCATTTGGAATGTGGCTGCTCACTGCCTGAATGATTATAAATAGAGGAATGGAGGCTTTCGGGCCCTCCTCCCTCCCTCTTGCCTTCTTGCTTTTTTCCCCCCTTTAACACGGCTGGTGATAGGCCTTGTCTGAAAGGGGCTTTTTTTACCTTCCTCCTTGAAAAGTTGAATTGCATTTGGGGCTGAGGACATTTCCATTGTAAATTTTTCATGTTTGTGAAAGGACTATGTAGCAGTTTCTCCAGCCTGTTTTTGAGACATGATTTTTAGGCTTGACAGAGTTTTTATTTATTGTATATGGCTGTCATATTTGGTTTTATAGGGATAATTTACCCACAATTGAATGTTCTTCTTTTTCCTTACAATTTACTTCGTTTTTCTGAAATAATGGTAGTATTAACAGAGACATTATGAAATGCACAGTTTTTCTTTCTGTGGCACACAAGATTTCAGGAGAAATTAAGAATTGACTGGCCACTTTTTTCATGCAATTAGAAATGAAGAGAGATGGGAGCTTTTGAACACCAAAAAAGATGCAAAAGCGCCAGTTCCAAGTCTTCTGTAAACATTTAATAGCTGTGGGAGAAACAGACCAATATTTAGTCATTATTCACTGAAAATCTTGAATATATTAAATGGATACTTAACACAAAAATGAAAAATCTGGGTGAGTAATTAATGACAGAATTTTTTTTTATTTTTGGGTGAACAAACCCTTTAAAGCTGTGTCCCATTTCAGAGACTTTGCTTTTGTCACAATGATTTGTTCATAAATCAGAACGATAAAACTTGATTTTACTTTACTCAGCATTCCAGCAGTTAACAGCTCACTGAAGATTATCTGTAAATAATAATCTAAATATTATTCTGTTTCTCACACAAAGCTTTTGTATGACTTCATAGGACTTGGAAAAAGTGCATGAATCATATGTATCACTTTTAAGATACTTTTGCCTTCTTTCTGTAGCTTAAAAGCTTCGGTCTCAGGCTACTGTTGCAGTTACTCTCTCCAGAATTTGTGGATGTGAGTAAATGATGACAAAAACTTCATTTTAATGGTGAACTATTACTTTAATGGTGTAAATTGCCACTAAGAAATGTTTTTATCCTTACGTTTCACTACATAGATGGACATTTGCTTTTGTGTTTAACCACCTGACATGTCCTCACCTTCACAATACAAGCTTTAACTGGTGCTTCAGGTTCACAGCCTGTTCTCTTAAATGACGAAAGAGCATTTTGAATGAGTGCCAAGAACATCCCCTTTCATCTCAGGTCCCATACGTCTGAAAAGGAGGCTTGATTACTGGCGTTTGCACTGGAATGTTTTTTCCTTAAAACAGTATGGGAATTGTGGGGCTTTCATTTCTGTTGCTCTAGCCGTGTGTTTTCACCTCTTTTCGGAGCAGTCAAACTCACCCCCTTATTCACCCCACACCCCTTTGAACCCTTTAGAAGTTGCCGCAGACCCCCTCAATTCACCCCCTCAGTGTAGAGATGTTTAAGATAACTCATTTGACTGATGTGCCGTCCCTGGTGTAGAAAGTCCCCTGCTTTGTGGGGCCATTATGTAGATTCTGCTTTCACAGAGTCTTTTGTGACCCTGATTGCGAAGTGCCATGGGTGCCCTCTGGGTTCCCATAAAGACAAATATGTACAACAGAGTGAAGCAGAACTTGCGCAAAACAGGAGGGCTTTTTTTAGGGTCGTCTCAAGCAGAGATGTAAATATTGTTGAGGGAAACAGTTTGTACACTTGTTTGAAGAGGACATCATCATTGGGTAGTTTGTTCTAACTGTATTGTTGGCATTTAATCAATAAATATTTAAATAAATATATGTTTGTATTAATTGCATCCAAAATAAAAGCTTTTGTTTTGAGCGTGTCCTGTGTATATTTATGCATATATAAATACAAACACGTGCATATATATATATATATATATATATATATATTAGAAAAATGTTTTTATATAATTTTATATAAAATATATTTTATATAATGTTAATTATATGAACATAAATATATACATGTTAATATAATATATATATATATACACCATGTGTGTGTATTTACATATGCACAATAAATATACACGGTACACACAATAAATATACACGGTACACAAATATATTATGTAAACAAAAACTTTTATTATGGATGTGATAATACGTGATTTATTGTTTGACAGCACTTTATTTTAATATACAGTACAGACCAAAAGTTTGGACACACCTTCTCATTCAAAGAGTTTTCTTTATTTTCATGACTATGAAAATTGTAGGTTCACACTGAAGGCATCAAAACTATGAATTAACACATGTGGAATTATATATGGAATTATATACATAACAAAAAAGTGTGAAACAACTGAAAATATGTCATATTCTAGGTTCTTCAAAGTAGCCACCTTTTGCTTTGATTACTGCTTTGCACACTCTTGGCATTCTCTTGATGAGCTTCAAGAGGTAGTCACCTGAAATGGTCTTCCAGCAGTCTTAAAGGAGTTCACCAAGAGATGCTTAGCACGTGTTGGCCCTTTTGCCTTCACTCTGCGGTCCAGCTCACCCCAAACCATCTCGATTGGGTTCAGGTCCGGTGACTGTGGAGGCCAGGTCATCTGGCGCAGCACCCCATCACTCTCCTTCTTGGTCAAATAGCCCTTACACAGCCTGGAGGTGTGTTTGTGGTCATTGTCCTGTTGAAAAATAAATGACAGTCCAACTAAACGCAAACCGGATGGAATAGCATGCCGCTGCAAGATGCTGTGGTAGCCATGCTGGTTCAGTATGCCTTCAATTTTGAATAAATCCCCAACAGTGTCACCAGCAAAGCACCCCCACACCATCACACCTCCTCCTCCATGCTTCACGGGGGGAACCAGGCATGTAGAGTCCATCCGTTCACCTTTTCTGCGTCGCACAAAGACATGGTGGTTGGAACCAAAGATCTCAAATTTGGACTCATCAGACCAAAGCACAGATTTCCACTGGTCCAATGTCCATTCCTTGTGTTCTTTAGCCCAAACAACTCTCTTCTGCTTGTTGCCTTTCTTTAGCAGTGGTTTCCAAGCAGATATTCTACCATGAAGGCCTGATTCACACAGTCTCCTCTTAACAGTTGTTCTAGAAATGTGTCTGCTGCTAGAACTCCGTGTGCCATTGACCTGGTCTCTAATCTGAGCTGCTGTTAACCTGCGATTTCTGAGGCTGGTGACTCGGATGAACTTATCCTCCGCAGCAGAGGTGACTCTTGGTCTTCCTTTCCTGGGGCGGTCCGCATGTGAGCCAGTTTCTTTGTAGCGCTTGATGGTTTTTGTGACTGCACTTGGGGACACTTTCAAAGTTTTCCCAATTTTTCGGACTGACTGACCTTCATTTCTTAAAGTAATGATGGCCACTCGTTTTCCTGTACTTGGCTGCTTTTTTTTTTTGCCATAATACAAATTCTAACAGTCTATTCAGTAGGACTATCATCTGTGTATCCACCTGACTTCTGCACAACACAACTGATGGTCCCAACCCCATTTATAAGGCAAGAAATCACACTTATTAAACCTGACAGGGCACACCTGTGAAGTGAAGACCATTTCAGGTGACTACCTCTTGAAGCTCATCAAGAGAATGCCAAGAGTGTGCAAAGCAGTAATCAAAGCAAAAGTTGCTACTTTAAAGAACCTACAATATGACACATTTTCAGTTGTTTCACACTTTTTTGTTATGTATATAATTCCACATGTGTTAATTTATAGTTTTGATGCCATTAGTGTGACTCTGAGTCATGAAAATAAAGAAAACTCTTTGAATG
The DNA here is from genome assembly GCF_963082965.1 of Carassius carassius. Lineage (NCBI taxonomy): Eukaryota > Metazoa > Chordata > Actinopteri > Cypriniformes > Cyprinidae > Carassius > Carassius carassius. The sequence goes on along the minus strand of NC_081797.1, from coordinate 7,153,092 downwards.
AGAAGGTGTGTCCAAACTTTTGGTCTGTACTGTATATATGTATATTACGGGTGTAAGAAAATATAGTTACACGTGAGTATTGTCATATTTTGTTTGGCACTCCAATAATTCTCAAAAACGGAATATCGGTATTTAAAAAAAAAATCATACAAGATTTTGTTTTAGTTTGTTTCCAGGGGTGTGGTAGGATTGTCGCGTGGTGGCTGCAGCTTTCTCTCGTGATGGGGGCATTTTTTGCAGTTGGGGCTGTGCTCGCGTTGCGGTCTCTGTGATTCCACACGGAACATAAAGACAAATTTTGTTTTCTTCAGGAATCCTGCAAGAACTTTATTTTTTCATTGATGTAATTTTGTTCAGATCAAAATGTTATGACATTGTATGTCACAATTGTACACTCAAACTGTGAACCTTTTAAAGCAGGGTCTAAAAATATATATGTTCTTTTATACATTTTATACATATACATTTAACTAAAGAAATCCTTTACTTATATTGCACAATTTTTTTTCAGAAACGTTGAATGTTACAGGGACTGATTGTTGCAAATGCAGATCCCAATGTTCTGGTTAAACAATTTTTATTTATTTATTTTATGCTAAGGTTTGCATATGGTGGTGTGTTCTTAATGACAGATTTTCTAAAAACATGTCCTATTTCTAAAATAAGAAATATCCCAATATATCGCCTTGCTTACAGTATCGCAATATATTGTATCGCAACCCCTGTATCGTGATACGTATCACTTACCCAGATTCTTGCCGATACACAGCCCTAATATATATATGTATGTGGTTACAGTTATTGTTTTCAATATCCAAAAGCCAGTTTGGCCTTTCCTTCTTTCTTGTAGAATCGGGCAGTTTGCTTGAAAAAAATCTGTATCGGAATCGGCCAGTTTGCTTGATTTAAAATACAATCTGAAAAATTATAGATACATGATGTATACCAGTCAGCCCTTTGTATTTTTTTATTTTGTGTTTATTTTTCAGTATATTTATTCTGTATTCTGTCCATTCACATTGCTTAATAGCTACATTCTTCCCTTTTTCCCTTTCCTAAAAGTCTTAATTTTCCTCTCAATGAAGCCATTTGACTACAATGAATCCTAAAGTGCATTTTGATGGCCCTTCAGTATGGCAACACTGTGACAATGAAAAGCAACAACTTGAAAGAGGGCTTTATTTGCAGCGGAACGATGTGAGGTGGCCGAGGGCTGGTCTGCTGATGGATGCTGGCAAAGAAAACATAAGTGTGAAGAGGATCAATAATGCTTTTCTCTAAAGTCCCCCCAAAGCATTTGCACCAATGGCCCTGGGACATTGTGGCCGACAGGAGCCGTGAAACTTGATTTGCGCAGGGTTTTTCCAGCGAGGGGCCTCTCGCTAAAACATTGGCCATGCTAATGATAGCTCCTTTGTCTATGAGTTAGCGGCACATCCAAGGCCCATCAGAGTGAGGGCTGTTTTGATTCGGATGGTAGTGGTAGAATAAGCTGCTTTGAAGAGGCTGAGAGCTTCAAATGCAGCTCCGCTTACATGCGGTTCGTACAGGTGATGGATGTCCCATACAAGTCTGGCAGACATCCAGCGAACTTCCTTCCCGGGCAGGAAGGAGGCATATTATAGTACGTTTGAATAGAATATTATGCACTACTCCGTTACACACATAAACATATTCTGTAAAACTGTAACATACAGCCAGTGCCCATGACGTAGGTACAGTGTCTGGTCTCTGCTCTAGTTTTCTCACTAGAATTCGCTCAAATGCAACAGAATTGCAAGTTTGCGCCTCTGTGCGGGCCAAATCCAGCCAGCGGTAGTCCAAGCCAAACAGCACTATAGTTAATTGCCTGGTAACAGTTTGTTGCTGTTGCTGGCTGTTTCACCATGAGGTCTTAAACTTTGATGTTCCAGGCTCCAAGGATACACGGTTTCACTTGAATTATAGGGGTATAAAAGACACCTGACTTTCGTAATATTTTCCAACTCCCGTGGCCAGCGCCGTGCACACTATCCAGCAATTCTTTCACTCATGCAGTTTTTTTGTAATTTTGTTTGAGAAAACGAATATGCTCAAATGTAAGATTTTTACAGGCCAGCAGGGCTTTGACAGACTGCAGAAACACTCAAAATTGCTTTTAAGCGTGATGAATTAGAAGAATAGATGGTTGCGTGTGCACAAAATGCTTTAATGGTTACATTTAAAAGACCATCAAGTCGGTTTCCCTTGAAAAGGAACCATTATCATTTGTTTAGAGCACAGTGCTAGGTTTACTGTGTTGTGGCATCCATACTTATTATAACATCACCTTGTAGACCTCCATGATGGTTTTGGCTCTTTGGACCAAAATCCAAAATCTCTTGCTTTTATTCTAGATGTTCACAATATTTTGAAGGCATAGTTCACACAAAAATTTAAATTCTGCCATTATTTACTCACTCTAATGTCGTTCCAAACCCGTAAGACCTTCATTCATATTTGGAACACAAATGAAGATATTTTTACGACAACGCTACGATCACGTTCAAGGCCCAGAAAGGTAGTAAGAAATATATATCGTTAAAATATAGTCCATGTTACATTTTTTGCGCTAAGAAAACAATAATATTGACTTGATTCAACAGTTCTTTCTCCTGTGTCAGTCTCTGCCTTTTTCAGTCTCTGATTGTTCTAACAATATATGACATGACATAATTGAATCTTTGTTATTGCCTTCTGCTATGATGATTATCATCATTTGTGAGTAGGGCTGGACGATTATGGCCTAAAATCAAAACCTCGATTAATTGAACATTTTACCTCGATTACGATTAATGAACGATTATTTTGTGCCGGGTTTTTTTTTTTTTTTTTTTGCCCTCATAGTTCACTGATAAGGTTTGTACTGTAAATATGATTGACTATCAGCAGTTATTTTATCTATGTTCATAACATTTCTTACTAGGGTTGGGTATCGTTTGAATTTTATCGATTCCGATTCTTATCGATTCCTAGTTTCGATTCCAATAAGATAAAAAATCCAATATAAAAAAATTAAGTCAAACATTTAGATGTCAAACATTTTTACAAAGCATTCTGTTGCAGCTGAATAACATAAGCAAAAATAAGAAGCCTACAAAACACTGCAAGAGGAATTTTGCCTGTGATTAAAAAAAATACCATAGCAAAAACAACTAGATTAATATAAGTTTCAAATATTAAAGTGTTAAAGAAAAGTAATAAGATAGGTCAGTAATAATAAAGGAACAAACTAATAAATTAGCAATATCATAAATAAATACAACTAAACTAAATTTCAAGTACAGAAACTGTAATTAAAAGTTTAAAAACACTGCATAGTTTTCTTTTTATAAATAAAATAAAGATTAATCAAGTAAAGTTATTAAATCTATTCAGTCAAGATCAGTGAATGATTTTCTTTTGTTCTTTAATTAACATTAATGACAGACATCGCGTTTATTAGGCTGTTGTCTCTTTAAGCAAAAATACTCCACGTGTGTTTTCTTTCTCATCTGTTTATGTTCACGTAAGACAAAAACGGCTGTGTTTATGATGATATACTGATGTAGTTTTCTGTATCGTAGTTTCGACTCGGAACAACCTTTTCTACAGTTAAAATACACAGAACAGTCCGAGAACGGACACAAACAGAGAACCCACGTCGGTTAGAGGTTATGAATCTCGGTTTTGATTATTTTTCGATTAATCGTCCAGCCCTATTTGTGAGTGAAAATTTTTGATCGTTCCCTGAGTTAAGATTTGATCAGACTGCTTGTAAACATTATAAAGCCCAGTTTCTAAGCTTTTATGCAACACTAAAAGGTTTAAAACTCAAAAAAGTAAATCTATCAGTTGTTTTGTCAACTATAAAATGCTGTTTATTATCACTTCTCATTATTGCCCTAGAAATGTTATATGAGTGCTTCGGGCTATTCGGATGCGGATTCTCTTTCTTTCTTTTTCTCACATTACAAGTAAGACTTGTGAAAGTGTAGCGCAGGGATCAGCAACCTTTTCGGCATGACGTGCCATTTTTTATTTTTATGGTTAACCACTGTGCCAAATGTGCACAGCCCCCCCCACACCCCGATATAATTCTGTATTTAAACGGTACATACACAATTTTTTATTATACGATAAAAAAAAGTTTTTTTAACGTTTAATCAACGTTAATGCACTGCTTTAATTGATGAACGTGCACACACAGACACACACACAACACACACCACTCGCACACAGAGATCTGAGATCGTGCTGTGCAAAAAGTAGCATTCAGAAGCTCATAAACCTATGAGTGTTGTCACGCTACTTTTATTAATCGATACTGAATCGCTACATTATATTTCTCAACAACAAAGGGGCAAAATCGCTTTATTGTCTGCAGAGAGAGACAATTTACCCCCCCCCCCCCACTTTCTTTCTCTCAAAATGGCCATATTTCAGAAAATTTTTCATCACTGGATATAGCTTTAGGTCATTTAACATTTCTATGGTAAAACGTATTATTAAAAGTTGACTAATGTTAATTGATTTGCAGCTTCATCTTACCTCACTCTCTTTAACGTTAAACTGACGCTTTGCGCTCTGCTTCTGTGAACAGTAAACCCCGCCTACTTTGATCTGATTGGCCATCTCAGTCATTTTGACATTGACGAGTGCTGTTAGACCGAGGCTTTGATCTGAAGCACCTAGTACAGGGGTCTCCAACCTTTTTGTGAGTGAGGGCTCCCTGAAGGGATAAAATAGTCTTGAGGGCTACTTGTTTGATATAGGCACACACACACGCACACACACACACACAGTTTCAAGTTTTGAAAAATACAACAACAAACTGTAATATAATATTACAGTTTGTTGTTGTATAACAACAAAAAGCCTATATTTTTAGGGAAAAAAAACTACGGTAATTATATATTCAATAGTCATATTTAACAATATTACTAATACGCAGAGAGAACAAGAGAGGTGCGCGCACGAGACGCAGAGCGAGAGAGAGAGACAGAGAGGTGCGCGCGCGCGAGACGAAGAGCGAGAGGGAGAGAGAGGTGCGCGCACGAGACGCAGAAAGAGAGAGATAGAGAGACGTGCCGATTCTATTTTTTTTTTTAATTATTGAATTATTTTATTATGTTTTAATGGTATATGAAATGTCACCAATAGTTATTTTCTCATTTTATGCCATTATCATAAAAAAAAATGAAAGATTACAATTCAGGCTATTTATAGAACGTGCTCGGCGGGCGACTCAGAGACTCCACGCGGGCTACCAGGTGCCCACGGGCACCACGTTGGAGACCACTGAGTATGTGCAGTGTTTGCACGTGCATCCATGCAAGTTAATTCTCACACTTTAATAGTATTTGTAGCTCCTAACAGGCTGTGTGACTATGAGAAGTTATTACATCAAATTGTTCGTCATTATACAGTTTTCCTTATTGCTTGCGTGCCAGCGATTATCCCTCTGCGTGCCACTGTTGGCACGCGTGCCGTAGGTTGCCAACCCCTGGTGTAGCGTCTGGCACCCACGGCCTGGTTTCACTCAGCGCTGATAGTCATTCCTGTCCTGTAGCTCTGTTATTGCCACCACAATCCAGCTCATTTCCTGAGGGATGTTCGCCACTGTCCCACATCTGTCAGCGAGAGGGTAGTGAAGGGGAAAGACGCCCAGCTCTCCGCTCCTGTTCTGGAGATGTTCACAGATTATTAACTTAATACAGCAGCGGTTGTCCCAGTTTTTTTATTTTTTTGCAGTAGTGTTGTGGTGAGCAGTCACCAACAGCTGTCAGCTCACAATGCATCCCATAAGTACCCCAGAGAAAACACATTGTTTCCGAATTTAAATCCAATTGAGACACCATTTCAACTTGTAGCTTACTGGTCGGGTTAGACAAACCCTTGGCTGTCCCAGGTGGAGCAGCATACTACTGTAGACAGATCAGGGTGGGAACATTTAAAGCTTATGTGAGTCAAAGAACATTGCTTTCAGTTTGGGTGGGGCTTCACAGGGGTTTGTGAAAGTGATCCACGGTCTATTAACGAAAGACACTCCGCTACACTAATTCACCCCCAAAAAATTATGTCATTAATTACTCACCCTCATGTCATTCCAATTCTGTAAGGCCTTTGTTCATCTTTGGAACAAATATTAAGATGTTTTTGATGATATCCAAGAGCTTTCTGGCCCTGCTTAGACAGCAATGCTACTATCACGTTCAATGCCCAAATAATTTGTAAGAGAATATCGTTAAAATAGGCCATGCGACATCAGTGGTTCAACCTTAATTTGATAAAACTACGAGAATACTTTCTGTGTGCAGGTCTTGCAGGTTTAGAACGACATGAGGGTAAGAAGGTCTAGGTAATGACAGAATTTCAATTTTTTTTTTTTTTTTATGTGGACTATCCCTTTAAGACTTTGGCTGATCATTGAAACACAAATTACTATTTTTTTTTATGAAACCAGAGAGGTTAAATTTCACTACTTTTTTGTGTAAGCAAAGATAATATTATTGATTTTTATTTGTTTTGCTTCATTGCTGTCACATTTATGTAAACTTAAATGTAGCATTTATGGCAGTTTAGGTTAGATGAATACTTTCCTCTCTACTGTCTGAACTTCTCATCTTACTGCTCTTTGTCAAAACATAAGAGCTCCACTCCCCGAGTCTGGGCGTGTGAGTTTTTTTCAAATATTATTATTTTTTCCTCCCAAAGAAGCATTGGCCTTCTGAAAGCCTTGTCAGATAGCCACAGGATGTTGATGTATTTACTTATGTTGGCCTGTTTATGAACTGAGTAAACAGGATACCAGCATTTTTGCTAGGTTGGTCTACACGTCTCCTTAAATCCAGAGATGGTGCCAGCAAGATTCAATGGCATTACGTCCAAATTGAAAGCGTCACAGACTCAATGAAACTAGTGTTTTACATGCTAATTGACATGGTAACTTAATTTAAATTTCTATTTACATTGGTCTGTTTTTTTTGTGTGTGTGTTCAGACAGCTTATTTGGCAAGATAAAATATTTAGAATGTCATTTTAATTTCGCTTTTATCTCTCAAGACATCCTGAAAAGGTCTCAAATGTGGCTCTTATAATAAATATTAGAGACTGACTGTTTAACATGCTGATTTCTGTTGTAAGCTGTCAGTTGAGGCCATGGGAATGATAACTTCCCTCTCAGGGCTCCAGTAGTCCGTGGGATCCGTCAGTGAGCGGATGACCTGCAGGAACACGAGTCAATATTTTTGCAATTTCACAACCGTCAAGTCGCATCTTTCATTCACTTTTTGATCCACCAGCGCTTCTCATCGGGAACTTTCTCAGCGCTTGTCTCCACGAGCTCAAAGTCAAGAGGAAGTGCAGACGCAGCACCAAGCAGAACGGAGAAGCATGAGGATTTGAGAGGAAAAAAAGAGAAGCAGCGGCCGATCATTCTTTTTGAATTAGAGCTGTGCTGTTCTTGGCCTACACAAGCAAACAGATAAAAAGATAATATCATCCACAGCTGAGTCGGCCTGTCAGAAGAGCTGACCAAACCTCAGGTGAAATTGTTTGATGTTTCAAAGCTCACGCAGGAAGAGGAGGATAATTTGCAGGATTTTATATTGTGGATGTGTATATTCTATGTTACAAGGCCTCACGTACGTCGTCCAATTGCTTTGACACGTGAACACACTTTAATCCCGTGGACAACTAAGAAAACAGATGTCCCTCTCTTATCTCAAAATTATGATGGATTCTAGGTTATCTAGAGTGAGTTTCTCAAATTATATGTTGCTATGAGTGATAGGGTCTTGTTTGACACATAATAAGCAAAATATATAATATGTATATAAATATATTTAATGTTAATGCAAAATTAGTAATTTAATAAATTAATTATTATTTTTTTTTTAATATTAATATTATAGTTAATTTTTTTTATTGGTAAACTACTTTTTGTAAAATGTTTCATTTTATAAATAGAAAAATAATTTTTAAATAGTTTTCTGTTAATTCCCTCTGTTAATAAATATATACTTATCATTTTATGCATTTTATTCTGTTAAAACAGCTTGCAAGCTCTCTTGCTGAACATTTTGGCATTGAGTGAAACTTTTTGTACTTACTGTAAGTGACTTTTTGCGGACACTCGCACCATGGAAATTACAAAAAGCAATCCTGATAATCCTGTTAAACAGCCTTTATGAGTTTAGCATTTCTGTATTATACATAGAAATGTTTTTTTGATGAGCTCAGCCTTCATTTAATTCTGTTGTGTCCTTCTCTCTTTTCAATGGCTCTGTGTTTTCGGAGGCCATGCTGTCACCTCGTTTGCCTTCATATTGAATTTGCTTGGCACCCTGGTGCCAGGACACTCTTTACAATCTGGCTTTGAAGAAAAAAAAACTCAGCGTCTTGACTTTTTTGTCGTTATTGATGAGACTTTTTTAGGGGGCCTTTGTTGTGTACTTTTTATGTTTTTCCTCATCAAAATTAGGGTTTGCACTCTGTTTTCTCAGCACATAAGTCTCTGTGAAATGAAAAAAGGCAGTCAGAGAAAAAAGGCACACCCTCCTTTCAGTTTCGATGGCCATGTCTAATTGTCTCTCTAAAAAATGAATAGCATTTCTGAAGGCGAGAAGAAAGACTTTTGCTGACAGGAGGTCTATCAAAGTGCAGGTTTTTGTGGTACAATTTATTAGCCAGGCTTTGAATTTAGAAGTGTGAAAAATATTTAAATTACCACAAGGATCATTTGTTTTATTTTTAAATGATTTTATTTAAAAAAAAAAATTAATATATATATATATATATATATATATATATATATATATATATATATATATATATATATATATATATATTAATTAATATATATATTAATTTAATTATTTAGCATACACGCACAACTGATTCAAAAGTTTGGGTTTAATTTTAAGATTTCCGGCTCTTTTGCTCAACAAGGCTGCATCAATTTGATTTAAAAATCTGTAAAAACAGTAATGTTGTGAAATATTACTTTTCAAAATTACTGTTTTCAGTTTGAATATATTTTAAAATGTAATTTATTCCTGTGATGTAAAGCTGAATTTGCAGCATCTTTACACCAGTCTTCAGCGTCACATGATATTTAATTTATTTTAAAATACTGATTTGCTGCTCGATAAACATTTATTATTATAATCCATGTTGAAAACTGCTTCTTAATATTTCTACTTTAAAATTTCTATCATATGTATTTATACATAATAACATTTTTATTAGTGGTTGACCGATATATTGCCAATGCCGATATATCGGCCGATATTTGTCATTTTTAAAATACCGGCATCAGCCAATAAGTTTTTCTGCTCGGCCGATGTGTTCGAGGCGGGACGTTTATTTTGACAGCGCAGAAATAAACGTAATTGAGCGCGCACAGTGCTAACACTCTCTCTCACTTGTTTGTCGTCGTCATTAACAGTTCTGTCTAACATGGATAGAAGTCTGTCTAATAATCAGATAGAACTGTTAAACAAAGAAATTAATGTACACAGAAAGTATTATAACGATTGCTTTTATATTAGGCCTATTAGTAATAGAAAGGCAAGCATTATAATACTTTCTCGTTTGGCGTCAGAATAAAGCAAATATGCATTTATATAATTTAAACAAATTTTTGAATGACTAATTAACATTTAATTCCACAAACCTTGCAAACTTAGTCGAATACAGATGTGAGATCTTGTGAAGTGTGCATTTTTATCCAGCATAATCACGTGTTCTCTGCGTAATGGTCAGTCCGTGTGAATCGAATGCATTAAACTATAAACTTGGGATTTCAAATTATACTGTGCTTTATGCATTTGCCCACTGTCATATTCATGTAATTTTCACTGTGTGCTGTATGTAAACGGACCGTAACCTCTGCTTTATTTGAAAAATATGATTCCCAGTGCACACAAACTTCCCAGAATACTGAGTCCCCTGTTGGTTACAATGTTTACTTAATTTTTAATTATATTTTTATTAAATATTTATTTATTTGTGAAAAATACTGTAATCTTAAGTATAAGCATGGTTCTTTTACACATTTATTTTTTAATCCATTGTCAAATGATTTCAAATTTCTTAAATATTCATAATAATAATAAAAAAAATTATATCGGCTACCTACTCCCCTGCTTTCCAAGATATCGGCATTTGCTGTCAAAAACACATATTGGTCGATCACTAATTTTATTATAAATAATGTGCAATTTATTTATTTTTTTAGTTTATCGGTATGTAATTACTAATAGATATATTTTCAGAAAATATAAAGAATAATTTTAATTTAACCACTTGATTTAGTTATTTTTGCACTTTTTCATTCCTCTTAGCTACACAGCAAGTGCATTCAGCTACTCTGTTAGTGTTCTATATACTACTAGTTTTTAGCATTGTATCCAAAATCTCAGTCTTCAGTCCCCCCAGTGCCTGCTTTTGTGTGTTTGGGTGACCTCCAGAGACCTTCTTGTGTTTGCTGGGTTCTAAAGGGGATTCGGCAGCTGGCCGCTCCTTAAACACACACAGCCTCTGTGTGTACTGGCAGCCATGCGTTTCTATGGGCCTCACCTTCCCCCAGTCAGTTTCCCCTCATTTCACTGTCCAATTCTGCTTAAACACTCCAGAAATACTCCAGATACTTTGCTGGGGTTCTAAAGGAATCAGCTGCATACTTGAACTTGAATTTGAACGAACATGTATCATTTTGCTAGAGATAATTGAAATTAGATTTGTAGCACTCCACCCTTTCCCTTTCACTCAACTCCCGCAGAAACGAGCATGCTAGTTTGAGTTTGTAGAACGGGATTTGAGGAATGCTGCTGGGATGCAGTGGTGGAGTGGACAGGAGGGGTCAGTGCAAGAGGAACAATGTCCAATGCTGTTCAGAAAAGGGGAAACAGATGTCGGCAAGGTATGCCATCCAATAAAACTCCTGATTACACAAGTGGAAAGAATTCCTATTTTATTTAAAGGTGGCTATGGGAAAATTGGGCCAAACCTTGCTTTTTTTGTTCTAAAGCTTGAGAAAAATCAATGTACGTTTAAAACCATGTAGGCCTAAACCTTAAAAGCAGTGTTGGGAAGGTTACTTTGGAAATGTAATAGTTACACAAGTTAACCTATTCAAAATTTAATAAGTAGTGTAACTATTTCAATTACTTTATTGCTTTATTATTCATGTCAGTCAAACTTTTGAACCAGGCAGGGTTAACCTTAAAGTAGTTTTCAACACTGATTCCTGTCAGGCATTCAAAATCCTTTATCACTTGAATTAAAATGATAAAAATATCATTTTAGAACACAGCCAACACAAAATCAGTTTTTAGCACCTCTTTTTTTTTTACTTTGAGATCATTCTGAGGTTAAATACTCATCAAATAATCAAATAACCATGGCCTATTCTGTCCTAAACTCCTGAAACATTGGTGTCTCATATTTTAGAGCAGTCAATGCAATTTGGGGAAGAAATCAATGAAATCTGTATGTGTGTGAAAATATTTAGATGTTATCCCCCTTTGTAGGCTAATTGTTAATATTTTCATTTTTTTCTCAGTAACTGTAACCAAATACAGTTACATTTATTTTGTATTTACATAACTATGTTACATGTAACTAGTTACTCCCCAACACTGTTTATAAGATTGTGTATCCTACAATCCTAAGTTTTTTACAGATGTTAAAGGGGTCATATGATGTTGCTAAAAAGAACATTATTTTCTGTATTTGGTGTAATGAAATGTATTTATGCGGTTTAAAGTAAAAAAAAAAAAAAACACATTATTTTCCACATAATGTACATTAATGTTTTTCCTCTATGCCCTGCTTTCTGAAATGCATCAATTTTTACAAGGCTCATCATTCTGAAAAGCGAGGTGTACTCTGATTGGCCAGCTATCCAGTGCGTTGTGATTGGCCAAATGTTTCAAGCATCTGACGGAAATGTTACGCCCCTCAACATATAATGTTATGGAATGTCCTGGTCAGAACACCGGCATGACAGGACAAAAACAATAAAACACTTTACAAACGAGGCAGTTTTTGCATCCAGTGGGATCATAATTACTGATTATAATGACTTATACTGCCTTTCTAAGCGTTGTATTGCATATCCCGCCACGTAAACATAAAACCATGTCTCCATTTGTGATCGGAGAAATTACAAACAACAAGTGCTACTCTACCCTAAACGCAGGCAGCGTATGTTCTTCTGTGTCAGCTGCGTTTTTGATTTGAAAGAAAACAGCGCATTCTTGTGGTGCGGCTGACAGAAGAGCGTACGATGCCTGTGTTTAGCTCATAATCTCCAAAATGGCGCTACGGTGATGAGAGACAGAGAGGAGACGAATTGTTGAATAAAGTCATTATTTTTGTTTTTTTCGCATACAGAAAGTATTCTTGTCGCTTCATAACATTACGGTTAAACCACTGATGGCAGATGGACTATCCTGACTAAGCTTTTCATACTTTTCTGGACCTCGACAGTCTAATTTACTTGGCAGTTAATGGGGCAGTCTCAAGCCTCCCGGTTTTCATCCAAAATATCTTAAATTGAGTTCTGAAGACGAACAAAGCTTTTACGGGTTTGGAACGACATGGGGGTAAGGGATTAACGACAAAATGTTCATTTTGGGGTGAAGTAACCCTTTAAAACAGAAGAATCAGGTTGGTAGTTTTTTTGAAATAAGTCTATTTTGCTTTCTGAGGCTGCATTTATTTGATCAAAAATGCAGTAAAAGCTTTTAAAATATGATATTTTTCTAATTTAAAATAACTGCGTTCTTTTTTTAAAGATTTTAAAATATTATTTATTCCTGCAACGACAAACCTGAATTTTCAACATCATTACTCCGGTCTTCAGTGTCACATGACCTTTCATTCATTCTAATATGATGATTTGGTCTTCATGAATCATTTCTTTTGTTATCAGTTTTGGTGCTTAATATTTTTTAGCATTTTTGGTACCGCACAAGATGCATGACAGGCCTCCAGGAAGGTCCATGGGTGTGTTTTGTGTCTCTGCTCTGCATTGCTGCCATAGAAACACCATTTTGTCACGTCATGTGTCAACGGCTTTGTGAAGGAGGTGGGAAAAACCAAACACTTTTGTAGTCTGGGACTCCTCCCTCCTCTGTTGAAAACCCTGTCGTGGCCTTTTCAGAAGACAGAAGGCAGCTTGAAACGCATGTTCATATCACCTCCTTAGGAAAAATTGTATTGTGGTGGTACTGTGATATAGCAATGGCGTAAGTTCTGGCCAATCTCTCCATGCTTCTGCAGTGCTGTAGGCCTCTAACCTTTTCTCCAGGGTTGAGAAAAGTCTGCAACCCGCAGGAAGGCGCCCGGTTTAAACCCTTGAGACATCTATGTGTTAGGAGGAGTGTAAGAAAAATGTACCATTGTGGTTTCAGCCCACTGTCTGTGTCTGTTAGCATTCCTCCAGAGTGTCAGTGCCTCCGCTGTCTCAAACTGTGAGGAAAGAGGAGGCTTTCACAACAGCTTCAACTTCCTTTCATATCTCTTTGCCTTCTCCAAGTACCAAAACACCTCCTTCTCTGTTAAAGAAATCATCTGTGATTTGTGTTCAGTATGCAAAATAAATGTAGTGTGAGCTACATGCATAGGTCTAGTATATATACTGTGTACCAAAAAGCAGTGTATGTACACAGTGTGGAAAAGTAAACTTTTTTATTATTATAACTCTTAAGTAATATGTGAAGCAGTGTGCAATATGAAATAAATGTTTGATGACCTCATTTCATGTTTAGTTAAGAAAGTTGCATCCACATTTCATCTTGGAAATGAATATGATTATTTTAGCATATTTTTAACATAATTTCATGTTTATTTAGGGAGTATAATCTGATATTTGTTATAGTGTGTGAGATGATATGGAATATAAAATTTAAGGTTTTGGTTCTGCTTGACCTCATTACTTGTTTATTTTATAAATAATAATTATTTGACATTTTGAATCCAGTTTGTTTATATAATGTCTTGTTAAATGTTGAGGTCAAGATAAAAATTAAATATATATATATAAATTATTTTATGTTTATTAAGCATGTACATAATGCAGTTGATTCTGCTTTATTTTATGTTTATTAAGCGTGTACTTGATGCAGTTGATTCTGCTCTGAATGTAATATTTTTTCTAAATTAGTATGTTATCTGGGTTTTGCACAGTATACATAATGCATTCTGCTAAAATACTGCACATATGGTCATATGCGACTTCGAATATAGCCTTTGCTTTCTCATAAGTGGCAAATATACCAGTTTCCCTCCCAACCCCCACAAGATTCCACCATAGTGCTGAAATTACTGAGAAAGGAAGGTGCTAATTTAAAATAATGTGCACTTATTTCAGTTTTGTCTCTCTTCTTGCTTTCTTTACTGAGACTGAGAGTCAACCACTCCGCAGGCCTTCATTACAGAAATAAATCAGGTGGACACCCCTCCCTGGCAGCCGCCCCAATCCCAAAACCCCCTCCACCAGTCCTCACAGGAAGAACTCTGGGTTGGGAAAGACAGCGCACAGGAAGTCATTGTTCGGAGAGCTACTTTACCCAGAAACAATATGCTGCATTAATATGCCCGTCACTCAGTCTTGACCTGCTTGTTTGAGCATTTATAATCTCATTCATCATTTAGGAAGAAGACATGATAGAGTAAACTGTCATGGGTTTCTTTTGGCAAACAAAGACATCTGGCTGCAGGCGGTTTGAAAATAGTAAAAAAAAAAAAAAGCCTTCTGCATTTCTTAGTGTCTGATTCCACAGGTATAGGATGTCAAAAACTCCCAACAGCTTTTGCAACATAAAAAGCATGGATGCTTTCCAGTAATGACTTCATGATGAGTACATGTATATAATATATATATATATATATATATATATATATATATATATATATATATATAAATGGGATTCTTTTATAAACATGAATTCAATGAAGATGTGAAACAGTACTTTCTGGTATTGGAAAAGAGAAAGCAAGTGATTGAACTCGGATCAGTTGCGGGCCTTCGCAATAAGCCTGGATAAAGCTAGTAGCTTTCGAGGTTTTTCCTTGCAGTTTTTCGCCCGTTTCAAGCTTTTTCCAGAATGTATTTGATCAGGTGGGTAGCATTTACTGCAACTGACACCCGTTCGCTAAATGTGAAAAAATGGAAAGCCGTCTATTTTGAGGAGTAGTAATGTCAGGACGGTTTCCAGAAACGGTAATTGCAACCTTTTCAGAAACAAACTCAATTCCCAGCAACCCACTTGGTTTCAACCTCCCATCTGTCACTTTCTCTTGCTTTTCTCCCTCTCTCTTTTTTTTTTAAGATTCAGGCATGTCCTGGCTCCACTCCCTATATCAGTTTGCATTATTTTCCTCCCTGTAATGCAACCCTTGTGACTGGAATCTTATTTTGTCACGTTCACTGAAATAGGAATGATTGTGTAGCCTTTCTTTAGTGAAAAAAACACTAAGCGTAGAGATTCAAAGAGTCATGCTCAAGCTTGCGTACTCTGTAATGACTTAAAATAGCTACTCTTTTGGCAGTTACATATTTGGTTGGGGATTTTTTTTTTCCACAATTGGGAAATCCTAGCTGGTTTGGATTAGGATACTGCAATTATGGCAGTTCAAATATCTGAGTATTTGGAGATCTGTCCAATGGTGCATGTGGTGTACAGCTGTTTGGCGAATGTAAACAGATCCAGGCTGATTTGTTCATTTATTTCCTGTTTTCTGCTGTTAATTGAAATCGTTTGATCTGACCACCTACATTTGTCAATTTTCTTAAAGAGATAGGCCTAGTTCATTTAAACATAAAAACTTATCTTGCTAATGTATTGTATTACTTTTCTTTCTTATGTGAAACACAAAAGGAGATATTCATGCTGTGAAGATGAATGGTGACCAGGGACAAAACCTAATTGATTAAAAAAATTTTACAGGTCATTAATGTGGATGGCACTAATAGGATGACCATTCTAGAGGACAAACTACCTCATATCTTTGGTTTTACGCTGCTGGGAGAGTATATCTACTGGACGGATTGGCAGAGGAGGAGCATCGAAAGAGTTCACATCACCAACGCCACACGTGAGGTCATCGTCGAGCAGCTCCCTGACCTCATGGGTCTCAAAGCCACAAAAGTCTCAGAGACCTTTGGTAAGACCTCTTACTTTTAATACTATTCTGACCTGAAAGGTACATAGAAAATCAGAACAGTATGCAGTGCTGTGTAGTAACTGATTACATGTAATCTGGATTACATTTTAAAATGTACTTACTTTTTTAGTACTAAAAAAGTACTTAAAGTACTTTTTTAGTACTTAAAAGATACTAAAATAACACTGATAAATACAAATTACAATAGATATAATATATCTATAATATAATATTTATATAATATAATATAATATTTATTACGCATATAGCGTTAGTTCTGGCAGGTCACGTGAGTCAAGCCTGCATCGGCTGACTCAGTTTATCACACCTACCCTTTTTCGCTTGCTCAGGAGCAAATTACCCTCCTCCATCCCCAGCTCCTCCTTTTGCCACAGTCAGGACTTGGCTTTCTGATATTCCTCATTGAATCAGACTCCTTTTATCTTGAATAATGTGTTACTCTTAAATATCATTAAGTACATGAATGATATCTGCTTTGTTCTGTTCTGTTTACCCTTGGGGGTTATTATTGCTGCTCTCCCTGCTCATTCATGACAGGCTGCACGTACCACCAAACCAAACTGTATGCTAATTGTCAGTAATTTTGAGGATAGTGATCCTGACAGAATTATATTTGTGTAATAATTAATTTATAAATCGATCCATTGAATAAAAAATGGTTTCTGCCACAAAACTAATAGGAGGACTTCAAACAGCAACAATAAATCACTGGGAGATCAATGCATGTCCATGAAGCTGATCCATAGATCTCCATTTGTGTGTGTTCAGGCACTAACGGCTGTGCGGAGAACAACGGCGGCTGCAGTCACCTGTGTTTCCATCGGCCTCAGGGTCTAAGCTGCGCCTGCCCCATGGGCTTGGAGTTGCTGAGTGACCTGCGCACTTGTGTGGTTCCAGAAGCGTTCCTGCTCTTCACCAACCGTGCTGACATACGCAGCATCTCTCTGGGCACCAACAGCAACGACGTGCCCATCCCGCTCACCGGGGTCAAGGAGGTCACCGCACTGGACTTTGATGTTTTGGAAAACAGGATCTATTGGACTGATGTCATCACCAAGGTACGGACTACTTTTGTGTCCATCGTGATTTTAACTTTTTAACTTCAGTGTGTCTGAAAAAAGAACGTTTTGAGTGAGCAATTGTACGTTAAAATCAAAGTAAAAGTAAACCAAGGATTATGAAAAGCTTAGCTGTCGATTTTTACCTCGCACTGAGGGATGATAAAACGATGCCATCAGCTTCTAACCCAAAGCAGCTGTTGCACTCAGATTTAAAATGTCAGTGGGGAAAAAGTCCAATATGTTTCACCTCGAAAGGTCTAAAGCAGCCTGTATTTTTCAATTTTGTGATGAAGACATTTGTATTGCACATTTAAGATAACTTAAATTGTAAAACCACAACAAAGGTTATTAGAAGATTGTGCTGGTGAACAGTATGGCGATACTTATCCACCAGATAAACCAGCACTAATTAGCATAAACGTTTTTTTTATGTATAAATAAATGTAAAACATTAAGATTTAAATAAGTGTGTTCTTAAGGATTATGGAATATAGTGTGTGTGTGTAAATATATATATATATATATATATATGTATGTATGTATGTATGTATGTATGTATGTACATGAAGTGTAGCACCATTGATATGAGTTAGAGTTGTAGATAAATATGTTCTTATAAACATAATTAAATATTTTCTCACAATTTTGTGATTGTTA
Source organism: Carassius carassius (assembly GCF_963082965.1). Taxonomy (NCBI): domain Eukaryota; kingdom Metazoa; phylum Chordata; class Actinopteri; order Cypriniformes; family Cyprinidae; genus Carassius; species Carassius carassius. The sequence continues at coordinate 7,135,177 of NC_081797.1, read as the reverse complement.
GTGTGTGTGTATATTATAACGAATACTCTTAGTTTAGAGTTTTTAGTCACTTCCTTGATTGCTTTTCTTGTTTAGACTATCAGCAGAGCCTTCATGAATGGCAGTTTGGTGGAACCGGTCATTGAGTTTGGCTTGGACTATCCTGAGGGTATGGCTGTGGACTGGATGGGTCGAAACCTCTACTGGGCTGATACGGGCACCAACCGTATTGAAGTGGCCCATCTGGATGGCCAGTACCGACAAGTGCTGGTCTGCAAAGACCTGGATAACCCTCGCTCTCTTGCGCTGGATCCTGCCAGTGGGTAGGAACACTAGCTTTAAAATCTGTCCTGCTCTGACTTCTTTAGCAACAATTTCCCCCTTAAATTCATTGCATGTCACTTTAACCATGTTGCATGAGCTTTGTTTATTGTTCACGTGTTCACCCATCCATTTGTGTTTTGGTGAACCGTAGGCTTCCTACATTTTGTAGCCCTCTGGAATTATGCTAATCAGTCACCACTAGTTAAATATCTGATTTAATGCCCTCATACTCCAACACAGACAAACTCATTGGTATTATAGCATGTCCTCGGGGCATCAAGTTGTATGTGTGGCAGAAGACAAGTGCCAACATGCCGCAGCCGCTGCATGTGGCTCAGAGGAGTGAAGTCATGTCCTCCAGCGCCCAGCAGGCATTCCTGTGGCTTCTGAGGCAAGACTGCCTCTATTAGCCAACGCATTCTTCAGCATTGTCTCTTCTCACCTTAACACTGAGAGGTGTTGACTCAGTTGACTCTTAGCCCAGTGGTGTATTGAGTGGGCTGAGGGGTTGGTTAGGTGTGCTTTTCACTGCTTGCTTACCCGATGGGGGGAAAGTAACATCTTTGTAGGGCTGGGCGATATAGAGCAAAAAATATATCTCGATATATTTTGCTATATCTCGATATACGATATATATCTCGATATCTTTATAGGAAAAATAACCCCCCCAAAAACAAATATGCCAAATATTACATGTTTAGGGCCCTATGAAACGTTTTATTTTTTTCTTCACCATATGTTTTATTGTTACCTAATTCTGTGTTTTAGCATGTGTAATTATTTAAATGCAACTTAATTAGTTAAAAAAATTCTTAAAATAGCCTTATGTGAAATGTTTTTTTCCCTTCAGAAATTCTGTGTATTTACATTTTTCTGGTTATCAAATGAAGGCATAAAACATTCATTTAATTTATCTTTTAATTATTTAAAATTAAGCAAACTTTATTTTTTGGTAAACAAAGGCGATTTACTATTAAAAATAAAACATGGAAGAAATGTTGTGTGATTATTCCTTAAAAAATTATGTTCGTTTCATTTTAATAGTAGTAGTGGGCTATGTACATTCTGCTGAACAATAGTAATAGACTTCTGGCAAATACTTTTATTTTGACTGGTTTACCATTACAGTTCTGTGTATGTGATACTACAGTCTATGATGTGATATATGACGCTAGTTTTACTCAAATCAAACGGTCAGATGCTCATGAAGTGACTCTCAATGCAGTTCTGGAGATGTTCCTCGTGTTCACGTCATTATTTAGTTAGACGAAAGACGCTAAAATCACCGGAGCGTCACGCACGCTTCAGTGTGTTTAATGAATGAAGACGAGGTTCTGCGCCATTCATTAACACAGACACGCAGAACATGCAGGATTCATATTTAAATAGACTTTTCCGGGTTAATATTTGCAGATATTAGTCCATATAGCGATTTGATGTAAGTGCATGACCTACTTTTGATTAATTCATTCAAAATTTGACAAATTCCGTGACATTCCATGTTAAACTGTAAATTCTGTTTTTATGACTGGATTCCGTTCGCGTTTTCTGCATCGCGGAAATCATAGGGCCCTACAGTAGACATCTGCCTGCTGTTCGTCCGACGCCTTAAAACCGAAGTATCTCCATATAATGGAGCCAGTTGTCCTTTTTTTTTTTTTAAGACTAGTTCTCTACACGGGAGGGGAGGGGGGACAAAAGAAAGGAGGCGGGGGGCGAGCGAGCGGGGGCGAGCACAGCACAGAGAAGGCAAACAAGCAAAGTGGCGGAATCAGAATTAAATATAAACAATATTTCGATATATACGATATGTCAAAATCCATATCGTGTTTAAAAAATATCTCAATATATTTTAAATATCGAGATATCGCACACCCCTACGTCTTTGCATTGTTTAACATTGGCAGCTCAGCCTTGATAATCTTTTAAGTTTTAACCTGTCATACAAGCTTTTGCTGAAGCTAGACTAAACATTTATTAATTATAATTTTGACAAATTTATTTATAAACAAATACATATATTATCATTTTTAAATATTATGTATAAATATGATAACTTAAGTATCATTAATGTAACTTCATATTAATTAAAAGTTTAATTATTATGAATAATCAATATAATTAATATTGTATTAATTATATTGCAACTATTAGTTTTTTTTTTTGCTTTAGCTAGACATTCCTTTATTGATTATATTGATTAAGTATCTTTTATATAAATTAAACTGTAAAAAAATTTATTAGTAAAATCAGTATCTAATATGACTATTTTTATATATTAGTAATGCTTATTTATTGAATATGTATTAATTAATTGATGGTTAATTCGAATAATATAATAATTGTATTAATTGCATAGCAAATAAAATGAATAATAAATAAATAGTAATAGTAGTACATTAGTAGTACATTATTTTATTGTATTTTTATTTTATTTTTATTTATTTTACTGTGTCTTTATTAAACATTAATTTGTCATTTATTCATACATTCTATTTTTGTGTTATATGTTGAATTATTTATAAATAATACATATCACTATACTATTTAAGTGTTATATATTTCAAAACAAATATTAGTAACTTCAGAATCAAATCAATTTTATCATTTTTAGTTGTTATTAATGAATTTTAATTAAATGTTTTAATGTATGATTAATACATATTTTATTAATTGCATAGCAAATAAAAATGAGTAATAAATGAATAGTACATGTATTTTAGATTAAACATTAGATTAAACATTCTTTCATTTACTCTATTTTATGAAGAAATGTAATTAAAAATTTAATAATAAAATGGTTTGAAATATTTTGTATACATGTACATAAATATTAGTAATTTCAGTATATATTAATAACTATTTTCTAAATTTTATATTCTTATTTACCAAATATTTAGGAAATGACTAATTTATTGTTTGTTTGTTTATTTTATATTTAGTAAGAATGTCTTTATGATTTATAGAAAGTGTTTTTTTGTTTTATCAACCTACCCAGAGACAGCAGTTAAAAATGAGCAATTTTGGCAAAATTTAGCAAGTATTTGTCAGTTTGATGACAAGTAAAGTTCTTTCTAGTTTTGTTAGATCTGCAGTCAAGTAAATGATTTGGGTTTGCAGGTACATGTACTGGACAGAATGGGGAGGTCGACCCAGGATAGCTCGAGCTCACATGGATGGCAGTAACATCATGACTTTGGTGGACAAAGTGGGCCGAGCCAACGGTCTCACGATTGACTTCATAGACCAGCGACTGTACTGGACAGACCTGGACACATGCATGATTGAGTCGACAAACATGCAAGGTGACAAATCCTAGGTTTTAAAAACCCCACAATCATCAGAAATGCCTCTTAAACCGTACGATATCTGACCGTACAATGTTCTTGGTTTATCGTCCTCAGGTTTGCAGAGAGAAATAGTGGCTGACGATCTCCCTCATCCGTTTGGCTTGACTCAGTATCGCGATTACATCTACTGGACCGACTGGAACCTGCGCAGCATTGAGCGGGCCGACAAACGCAGTGGCTTGAACCGAACGGTGGTGCAAGGGCACCTGGAGTATGTCATGGACATCCTGGTTTTCCACTCCTCCAGACAAGACGGTGCCAACGAGTGTTCCCAGAACAACGGCCACTGCGCCCACCTCTGCCTAGCATCACCCTCTGGAGCCCAGTGCCGCTGCGCTTCCCACTACACCCTGGAGGCCAACGGACGCAACTGCAGCTGTGAGTTTTTTGGCATAGAGGGTTTAGAAGGAAAATGTAAGGTAAAGTTGCGGCATTTTGTACCATTGTTTCTCCTTTGGCTTCAAATTATTTTAATTATTTTAGATATTTAAATATATATATTTTTTTTCCCCTTGCCTATATTTTTACAGAATTTCTTAGTAATAATAATACAAATTTTAATGAATTATTAGAATTATTTACAATTTATACAGTTTATTATTAATTATAAATATAATTGCATTATGATAATCTCAACAGTGAATTATCAGTGTTCAGCAATAAGGACAACATTCTTAAATCATTTTAATGAATAATAATAATAAAACAATAATATTAATAATAATCTTATTATTATAATCATTATGTAACATGTTTAGATGTATAGTACTAATAATAATAATTATTATATTGAATGTTTATATGTATTATAATAATAATAATTGTTATTACTGATATTACTACTGAGATTATATATAATATTTGCTGTGTTTGTGTGTGTGTGTGTATGTGTGTATGATTTATATATATATATATATATATATATATATATATATATATATATGTATTATTTATATTTATATACAAATAAATATTATAAATGTAATATTTACTATTATTAATACTTTTGTATAAACATGTTTATACTTTATTGCACTACTGATACTACTCTTAATAATAATAATTGTTATTATTGTTGTTATTATTCCATAATATTGTCCTTATTGCTGAACCCTTATTAAAATGCACTGTTTGGAGATTTTAACAGCCATCGGGGGTAAAGTAATCTACGGTCTCCCAGCCATGAAGTTCACTGGGTTTTACCGACATTAAAGTGAGTCATGGGTTTTAAGATGTAGTTGGCAGTTTTAAACGGCATTAGAAAACAATGGCTCCCGGCCATGCATATCTCAGTCATATGCATTTAATTCCTTATAAGCTTAAAAATTAGAGAACTTGGATTAAACAAGCGCACCAGGGAGAGTATGTGAGAGCATTTGGCCAATAGTGCAGACGTCTTGGCAACGCTAATGTGTTTCTACTTGTGTTTTTACTCCCTCTTGTTTCTTTATTCTTTCATGGCCTGGAGGGAAAGTCTGATTGCGTTTAGTTCATATGATTGCATTTAGCTGACCTTCCTCTTCTGATCAGAGGAATGGAGCTGGCTCTGAGATGTCCATTGTTGACGTGTGCTCGTGTAACTGAGTTTGGATCCTTCATTCTCACCTTCCTCTTGTTTTGCTCAACAGCGCCCTCTAGCTTCCTGCTCTTCAGCCAGAAGAGCTCCATCAGTCGAATGGTCCTGGGAGAACAGAGTCCAGACATGATTCTACCTATCCACGTTATGAAGAACTTGCGCGCCATCAGCTTTGACCCTCTGGAACGCCTGGTCTACTGGGTGGATGGCCGACAAAACATCCGCAGCGCCCGAGACGACGGCAGTCAGGTGACTGTTCACTCAAACAATGTTGATGTTACTTGATCATGATAGTATACTCACTATATTTATTGCTTAATTGGTCCATTATTTGAATATATTATATATAATATAATTCTAATTTATTATAATATATAATTTATTTAAAATAAAAAAATATTATTATTATTAAAACATGTTATTATTTGTTGTTAATTTGTCTAATCATTTAGATTATTGTGTAATTGTTGACGGTAAATTATTATAATTATCCCAAAATTAATATAATACAAACAGTGGGTTGGTTTTTACTAAGAAATCTTTTTGTATTATCATTATTAGTAGTAGTAGTATGTTGATAATAAACAATTTTGTTATTAACATTAATTACATTATTATAATATATTACATTATTATATTAATAACAGCAATACTTATTATTATTATTATTTAAATAATACATAATTCAAATATTTCTATATTTGTTATTTAAAACCATTTCTGATGCCCTTTTTGTATGATTTTCATGACATTTATATGATATTATATGTTATGATATGGATTTTTTTATTAATTTGATTTATTATTATATATATAAATTTATATATATATAAATGGTATTAGTAGTAGTATATTGATAGTTGCAAATATTATTAATATCAATAATGCTATTACAATATATGACATCATGTTAATAATAATACTTATTGTTTAAGTAAATAATTGTAATATTTAAATATTTGTTATCTAAACCCATTTTCAATCCACTTTTGGTATTATTTTCATGAAATTGATATCTGATATGATATGGAATGTTTAATTAAATTCATTACTCAGCATATCATGTAATTGTATGTTAACAGTCCTAATTTAAATTGATGTCATCTGAATTATCCAGGCATCCACAGTGATGACCCCAACCAACCTCCACCCAAAGCAGCCTCATGACTTGAGTCTGGACCCCTACAGTCGCACCGTCTACTGGACCTGCGAGACCACCAACACCATCAACATCCATCGCATGGACGGCCACGTGATCGGGGAGGTCCTGAAGGATGACGTGGACAAGCCACGCGCTATCGTGGTGAACGCTGAGAAAGGGTACAATTATTAATTAGCAAATAAAATATAGGGCATGTCATTATCATTACAACCTGCATTAAATTTAACTGCTCATCCATAACCTCAGGCCAGATTTTATTATTCATCTTCGGTTTGGCTCCTTTCCATGAACTTAACAGCAACTTATCAAATGTTTATTGATTTATGGCCAGCGGACTTAAAATTACAGCACAGAATTGGAAACGCTAATGACGGGGCACTTCGCCATTTCTTTCATATTGTAGGAAAACTCTTGATTTCATCCAGGCCTCTCCAATAGCCAAATATGTGGAACAGATGGCCCTCTGCGGTCCCCGTGCTGCGGTGCTCACTCGCGGGTCGACCATACGCAGGCGTTGGCTACATGCACTGTAATTGTGTGTGTCCCATTGTTAGTGTGACTGTCATCAGTGGGTTTTCTATTTACGTCTCACCCTCACAGCCTGGTCTGGGTGGGGTGGAGGGGACGTCTCCCACAAGAGTGGCAGGACAGACAAATTATGGCACAAAAACAGGCATATCTGAGATCAAGATCATTGCATTTAACCCTTTATTTAGTTTCGCATTTATCCCTAACTAGACCAGATTCTGCTGCTTTGTTTATGAGATGGCTAAATAGAATCAGCATGTTTTTTTAGTATTATTTATATATTTTCATAGTATGTATTAATACTTTAAATGGGCTATTTTAATTTCACTCACATTTAATAATTTATATGCGCATTTTATTTGTTTAAATATATATATATATATGTATATGTTTTTTTTTTTGTATTTCTGTATCATTTCCATTTATATGTATTTCGGTTTTAGTCTTAGTAATTTTAGGTAAAACAAAGTATTTAGGTAAAGTATTGCAGTTAAAAAGTCAAGTCTTGCCGATAGCTTTGTGGGCAGCACGCCAACATACAGCGAATCCTGACTCAAGGACCGTTCCCGATCCCGTCCCCTTCTCTCTCTCCCACTTTGCTTCCTGTCAGTTATTATCTGTCCTATTATAATAAAAGGCAAAATAAAATGGCAAAAAATAAATCATAAATAAAAAGGCAACATTTTTATTTTATTTCATTTCTAATCTTTTATTTATTTTGTACGATCTTTTTTTGTGCATTTTCACCTTTTATTACATTAGGACAGAGGGGAAAGGGAAGGCCTGGAATGGGAAAGGTCCTCGAATCTCGATTCGAATTTGGGACACCATAGCGCAACAACGCTGTATTTCGGCACACTGCCCACAAGGCTATCGGTGTGGCAAGGTTTTTTTTTTTAAACCTAATTTCACTAGGTGTGCCTTATTTGTACTGATCAAGACAATGTGCTAACCCCTCTCTGAAAGTTCACATAAGCTAGTCGTTGGATCTGGATCCAAAATGCTGTCATATCCGATAACCTCAAAATGTCGTAAAATTGATGAAGCATTGCTTTACCTAGTTTTTCAGATCGTTCAGGTTCAAAACATCTTCAAAGATGTTCGCATAAGGATTTGTTTAACGTCACAGGTGGGAAATTTAATACGCAATATGCTACATTCCCCCGCGCTAAAGTCAGACATTGGCAGATGTTTAGCAAGTACATACTCCATAGTTCTCTGACTCAGAGAAGGCATCTTCAGATCCATCAGCCAAACCAATTTTTGGGTTTATTCATTTTTTCTGTTCCCATCTTAGCATTGGAAATGCATCACATATAATGTAGATCCCCCAAATGATTCCCAAAGGAGGTAGCTGTTTTTAAGTGGTTTGCTTTGTTGCTGTAATAGTTTATCTCATTTTTAAAGACACAGTACAGTGATATCAGTATCAGTGTTCTGTTCTTTTAAGCCGAGAAAAATTGCTAACAGATGCAAATTGTGGGTTTCCCAGACTGCAACTGGAAACAAAGGAGAAAACGCACCTTTGAGAGTTATCACAGACTAGTCTAGACATAACATTAGAGCTAAAGGGCTTTTGGGTTGTGTGAAGATACACACCAATTCTCCCACACAGTCAAAACAACATGGCCCCATCAAAGATGTTCCCTCCGTTCAACAAATGAATGTTTATCCATTGCTAAAGATCATGTGTTTGTTATGCAATGCAGTAACATAAATTACTACTAACACTTTTATTATGTTTATAGATGTTGAAACATCTTGAAAGATGTTTGCATAATCCAATTAAAGCCACATTTTTTTGTCACATTTTTACTGCATATTTTTACTATTAGGAAAATGGTATGTAATTTCCAAACTTTTTTTCCACAGATACATGTATTTCACTACTGTCCAGGATCGTTCAGCTAAAATCGAAGGTGCATCTTTGGATGGGACAGAACGTGAATCCCTGTTCACAACCGGTTTGATCCGCCCTGTTGCACTGGCTTTGGACAACAAGCTGGGCAAACTGTTCTGGGTGGACGCAGACCTGAAGCGGATTGAGAGCAGTGACCTGTCTGGTAAATATTACTACATTTTTGCTTGCATATCTCATGTTAAGGCCTTTATTATAACATCTGTACAATTTTGTCTGAGTACTGTAAAATCACTAAAATCTAAACTAAACTAAAATCACTAGATTAAAAATGTACAGTGGATAGTCATTTTGAGATTTTTGGTAATTAAGCTATATTTACAATAAGTTTATAAAAAAATTGCTCAAATCTGCCGATATGTAAATATTGTTTGAATCAGTGTTGTTATTATTTTACTAAAACTTAAAAATGTGAAAATAGTTTTTGTTAATTTAAATATAGCTGGAATGAAATAAAATATTGGATCAAACTTCAACTTAAACTTCATTTATTTCAGTTAGCTGCTTTATGAAGTACTAAAATGACTAAAACTAAAATTTTAATTAAAAAAGCTAAATATTTTAAAGTTAAAAGAAAAAAACAAAACCTAATAAAAATGGCAAAAGCACATAACACAATTATTAAAACTTAAGCTAAAATTAAAATGATCACTGAAAACAAAACTAATTAAAAATAGTAATAACTACAATAATGGTATCTGTATAAATAATAGTAAAATAACAGTATATTGTGCATACCTAATAATCAGTATAACAATTATAGAGTTAAAGTGGAGTTTTAATTGTTAACACAAAAGTAATGTAAAATAGATTTGTAATAACGAAATTCGTTTTGTTTGTAATATCGTACCAAAACTAAATGTTCCCATGCAGCTCAATGTTAGTCATTTATTTTGAAGATCAATTTTGATGTCACAAATTTGCCAGAAGGATTAGGTCACACATAACCATAAATGTCACTGAATCTCGTGCTCAGAATGTTTTTTTTTTCCTGTCTTGTATTGTTTCGCCTGTGGGCAAATTGAATGCAATCAGTTCTGCAGTATTCTGGAACGCCATATGAAACAAGGACGACTCCTGACCTCTCCAATGAGATCTGATCTTCTAAACATGTCAAATGACATAGCTATGGAAACCAAACAAATACTGGCCAAGAGCACAGCCAGGCACTATCTATACTTGCACTGTATAATATCAATACCATCCAGTCTAAACTAATCAAAACAGTATAGTCTGTGTTGTCTTAACCTGGTATATACATTGACAAGCTCTAATGAAGAATTTGATGGACTGTATCTTAGTTTATTCTTCTGAGGTTATTTAAGTGCCTTTGTCAGAAAATCACTCTATTGCTTTATTATTGCCAGTGAGCTGCCAGAAGGCAAAGTCTCTCCAGATGCTGAGCTCTGATGTTTGATGTTAGCATAAAACAGATGATCCCACCTTAAGCCATGGCTAATCTCCTTACGCAACAGGACCCTACTCTTCAGCCAAATGACCAACACGAAGGCCCAAAAGATAGGATTTATAATGTGATACCGTTGAAAAACTTGAATTATGACTCTGTGGATCTCTTTGTTTGCTTCCTAGGGGCCAATCGTATCGTTCTCCAGGACTCCAACATCCTTCAGCCTGTCGGTCTGACTGTGTTGGGTGATCACCTGTACTGGATCGACAAACAGCAGCAGATGATCGAATGCGTGGATAAGCTGACCGGAGAGAAGAGGACCCGCATTCAGGGGCGACTCCAGTACCTGACCGGCATCCATGCGGTGGAGTACATGGAGCCAGAGGAGTTTGGTAGAGCCAGAGCTGTTTCTTACATAAAAAAAAAAAACAAAAAAAACATTAGCTTTGTTCCTTGTGAGCTACCTGTCTATTAATATAATATAAATTAATATAATCATTATTATAATTTATATTAAAATGTATTATAATATTTGAATAATGGATGGCAGCACAGAAAAGTCTTGTCATTTACTGCACTATATAATATAATTATCTACTATAGTACAATAATATACATATGATTTATATATTATCTTAAATTACATTAAAATGTATTTATTATAACTTTTCTAATGGATATATTATGTCACTTATGATAATATAATGATCTACTGTAGTATACAATTAGTGCTGGTCAATAATTAATCACAAAAAAAAAGTTTTTGTTTATATAATGTGTGTGTGTGTATACTGTGTATATTTATGTATTTATAAAGATACATGATTACAGTATATATTTTGAAAATATTTTAATGTATTTACATGTATGTATTTACATTCATATAATTCATATTTTATATTTAATATATAAATATACCTGCATGTGTGTGTGTATTTATATATACATAATAAATATACACCATATAAATGCATTATGTACACGTGCATAATGATTAATCACATCTAATAAAAACATAAATATATGATTATATTATGTTTTTCAATTTTATTAATATAGTTAAAATATTATATCCTAAATTATATTTAATCAGATGATATTTCAGTATTTTAACATTATATATAATTTTTTTTTTTTTTTTTTTTTTTTTGCTTGCTTGTCTTGACACCTGTAAAAAGAGCCCAGTTTCTTTGTTAACTACCTTAATGAAATTCCAGACTAGTCAAAAACATCTAAACAAATTTACACTGGTAGTTGAGCGTTTTAAACCTGCATTTATCCTTGTTTAAGTTGCAAAAATCATATGTTGTCAAAATTAATTTACATAGTTAAAGACCATGTGGCCTCAGAGTTCCTGTGATTAAAGAGTATAATTATCCTTTAATCTTCCTTACAGCTTCCCACCCTTGTTCCCGTGACAACGGAGGTTGCTCCCACATCTGCATTGCTAAGGGTGATGGGACGCCACGCTGCTCGTGTCCCACACACCTGGTGCTGCTTCAAAATCTGCTCAGCTGTGGAGGTACATTTATACATATACACACACACACACACACACACACACCTATTGGTTTTCATGCATGTGTGCTGATAACATATTTACCCACAACCCCCCTCAGAGCCTCCCACCTGCTCTAGCGAGCAGTTCACCTGCTCTACTGGCGAGATCGACTGCATCCCCATGGCTTGGCGCTGTGACGGCATCGCAGAGTGCGCAGACCACAGCGACGAAATGAACTGTCCCATCTGCTCTGAGCTCCAGTTTCAGTGCGACAAAGGCCAATGCGTGGACTCTCAGCTGCGCTGCAACGGAGAACCCGACTGCGCGGACGGCTCTGATGAACAGGATTGTGACAGTATGTCCAACTGTTACACAGTTTAAAGCTGCTGATTTACCAGAATTTCCACCTGTGACTGATTCTGTAAAAACACACACAATCTTGAGGTTATGAGCGTGACAAGCCAGACAAGCAGTTCTCTTTTTCAACAGGATGTGTAAATACTATAAACTTACAAGATTTGCCTCCAAATCAAATCATGATTTTTGACTTTCACACAGAATTTTTAGTCTCATGAACACCCTTACGCCATTATTTTGGCAGGCAGCTGAAGTGTAATCGACCATTTTTTTGTAATGTTCTTCATTCCAGATGTGGTGAAATGCTGTATTCTCCTCCTTTCTGTGAACCGATAATGCATTATTAGATTTGTACAATAGCATTTAGTTAAAAATACTTGGAAGGACAAAACAGTACATGCACTTGTGTGCAAAACATAGTCAGTTTGCTGTCCTCAAAACAAATGTATTCAAATAAATCAATATATTTTTTCGTCTGAATCAGTAAAAATGATTCGGAGTTATTTACCGAATCAGGCATCTCACTGAATTGGCTCAAATGATTAAATCAATTCATTCAATAATTATTCGCAGTTTATTATGTGCAACTTGAAGTGAGCTGAAAATTTTTTTTTTGTGTTGTGAATGACGTTTATCGTAAATGACTGACTGGTGATCAAATGACAGTGTATAGTTACAGATACACATCCACAACATGTTGCATTCATAAATTCATCCTGTTTCATTTAGATTTTTATCAAGTAACTAATTGTTGTGTCAGTCACTGATCTATCCTCTCACATTTTTCCCTTTAGCCATTTGCATGCCTAATCAGTTCCGATGTAGCAACAACCAGTGTATTCTGAAGAAACAACAGTGTGACTCCTTCGCAGACTGCACAGACAAATCTGACGAGCTATTCTGCGGTGCGTTTGCCATATCGAAAAAAGCATGAGATGTTTGACCGTGCATGCAACAACGAATTATGATACACATTTTTCCCTGTTTGGCTTCTTCACAGATTTACCTTTGCCACCCGACAACATTCCGCGTCACACCAGCACCATCGGCCCCGTCATCGGCATCATCCTCTCTGTCTTTGTTATGGGAGGCATGTGTTTTGTCTGTCAGAGAGTCGTGTGTCGCCATTACAAGGGCCCCAACGGAGGCTTCCCACACGAGTACATCAGCGGGACCCCTCACGTGCCCCTCAACTTCATCGCACCCACAAATTCACAGCATGGTACTTTTACAGGTAAAAGCTTTCACTGCTGGTTGATAGCTGCTGCAGTCTCTTAAGGTGAATAATGTGTCTGCCTGTGATGAGTCTTTTGTGTGTGATGAGTCTGTCTCGCTGTGCCGCAGGTATTTCCTGTGGGAAGTCCATGATGAGCTCAGTGAGTCTCATGGGCAGCAGCAGCAGTGGGGCACCTCTCTACGACAGGAACCATGTGACAGGAGCTTCATCCAGTAGCTCTTCCAGCACCAAAGGAGCTTTTTACCCTCAGGTACTGTGCTATGCATTCGTTTATTATTATAGTTTAAAGTTAAACCCTCCTTCATATATTTAATATTGTCTGTTTTGTTGTGGTTTATGCCATATAACTGCGATTTTGTTATAAAATTTTTTTTTTACTTTTCTGTGTATAGATGCTCAACCCTCCTCCATCACCAGCGACAGATCGCTCACTCTACAATGCAGAAGTCTTTTATTCATCCAACAGCCCATCGACAACCAGGTCTTACAGGTGTGTTTTAATCCAGAGATCCTGGATGGATGGATGGATGGATGGATGAAATATCTGTGATGGTAGGGTAGATTTGCTGATAGGTAGGTAAATAGGTACATACGAAGGTATACAGCTTATTTCTGACATGGTAGGGTAGATGTGTTAATGGGGTTAGATAGGTAGTTCAAATATAGATAGATAGGTAGATAGATAGATAGATAGATAGATAGATAGATAGATAGATAGATAGATAGATAGATAGATAGATAGATAGATAGATAGATAGATCTTGTATGGTAGGGTAGATATGCTAATAGGTAGGAAGCTAGGTGGATAGCCAAAATATCTGGAATGGTAGGGTAGATATTCTGGTAGAAGGGAAGGTAGATATGCTGAGAGGTGGGTAGATTGCTCATATATCTGATGTGGTAGGGTTAATATGCTGGTAATTGGGTAGATAGGTTGTTCTGTAGGCAGGTAACTCAAATATTTGGAGTGGTAGGGTAGGTATGCTGGTAGATAGGAATGTGGGTAGATAGCTTAAATGTGTTAAGATATATATGCTGATTTATGAATGCATGGTTGAATAATTGCATAGGTAATTGGGTTGTTGAATAGATGACAGATGGGTCGACAGGTCACACATCTCAAGCTCAAGTTCCTGATCTCTAAATGTTTGGCCTCCACAGGCCGTATGTGATGCGAGGGGTCGCGCCCCCCACCACCCCCTGCAGCACAGACGTGTGTGACAGCGACTACACCACCAGCCGCTGGAAAAGCAACAAGTACTACATGGACCTCAATTCAGACTCTGACCCCTACCCTCCACCCCCCACCCCACGCAGCCAGTACATGTCAGCGGAGGAGAGCTGCCCCCCCTCGCCCTCCACCGAACGCAGCTACTTCCACCTGTGCCCCCCGCCCCCCTCGCCCTGCACGGACTCCTCATGACACCCAGCAAACGGCCACGCTTTGTACATAGTTTTAAAAGAAGAAACAAAGATTTTATTTTATTTTCCACACGCTTTGTTCAAGAAACATTTCAGCTTTTCAGGGAGGAACTGGAAAGGTTTTTTTTTTAACAAGTGCCCCCCATGAGCATGTTACAAGCTCTTCAATATGTCAGAATATGAGCATATTTTTTCAATATTGTTGTGATTTAATCATCTGTCTTTTTTCATAATCCCACTTAAAAAGGAGTTTAAATGCAGATCAAATGACCAATGGCCAAAATGACACCAAAATCATCCGCTGCGGAGGAGTTGTACATATGTGTAATTAAGTAAATAATGAATTTTTTTTCGTAACGGCCAAGAGGTTTTGTTTTGATTCTGTTCTATGTGAATATGATACGATTCCAAGCATATGTTTGGTTTGTCCGTTTACCAAAAGTGTGTTTGCTGCTATTGTACATACATCTTTTACTGTAATTAATGACAAATGAAAACAGCCAGCTACAATGTTTTGTTTATATAATGAGAATAGACCATTGTAAAATTGTTATTAATCTCTCATAGCTAAAGAGCTTCGGTTGTGTATAGGCATATCTGAATCTACATGTGAAATGCTGTTACTTTGAAGGAGATATTGTCTTGTTCAGACCTCCGTTTTAAAGGGGCAGTTCGACTAAAAATGAAAATCTTGTCGTTCTGAACCTGCATGACTGCATTTTGCTGTAAATCATTAAAGGAGACATTTAGCAGAATGTCCAAGCTGCTTTTTTCCATAATAAAAGTGGATGGGGACCAGTCAAAAAAGTAACGTATATGAGACTTTTCTTCTGAAGAAGTCTAATGACTTGGGTAGCAATGGTCACCATTCAGTTTTATTGTAGAGCAGCTTTGACATTCTGCTAAACGTCTAATTTTGTGTCCTACAAAAGATGGAAGGTCATAAGGGTTTGGGACAACGTGAGGGTGAGTAAATGATGACAAAGTGTCTCTTTAAAGGTCAGAAAGTCACCTGCTTTGTAGTGAACTACATGGATTTGATCACATCTCATGGACTGAACTCATTTTAGGTGCTTTGTAAAAACCTAAAATTAATAATTATAGTAACAATAAAACAGTAAATCTAAGCTATGATTTGAACAAGGATATGTGGTGAATCTTACCATGATACTGTGGTAACAAACTCGACGGAAAGTGTGTTTTGAAATTGAAAGTCAGATTCATTTCCCCCCTTTTTTTGGCGAAGTTGAAGAATCAAATTATTTTCCTCTTTTAAAAAATGTTATTTCAAAAGAGTAGGATTTGGAGCACACATTGTGCGTCTGTTTGATCAAAACCATCTCGAAATAGTTTTTCTTCTTGCCAAATTGAGCACTTACAGAAATTAGACGTGCATGTAGAATTCTAGATGTAGAAGAAGATACGAAATGAGTTTTCCTCTTAACTCAGACTGATTACATTAACTGTGTATTTACAGTTTTATATGTTTTCAGTTAGCCATGCAAAAAGACATAAAACGGTGTCTTTAAAGGCAAATATTAGATGAAATAAAATAGCCATTCTAGAAAAGTAATGCAAAAGATGATGCAGATTATGTTTCAAGCTGTTGATCTCATTACATTGCCCTCAAGTTAACATTGTGAATGTGACTGAATGGAGTTTATTTGGATTTTTATACCACTTTGGCAGGTCAGTGGATTGACTGAATCTGTCCGGATCGTTCCATCCACTCACACCGAGGAGCTTTCTGCTTTTCGGTGCACCACCATTGTCTTTGTTTTGTGTACAAAAATGCCTCATATAATGCACACTTGTGACAATTTTTGTATCAAAAGCATTTTTATATATAATAAAGGTTCTATTTTAAGAAATGTAATATTATTTTCCTCTTTTAACGTTATGGTGCTTGTCATTATTCTTATATTTAGGCATCCAACTTTCCATTTAAGGATTCCTGGCTTGTTGAAGGAAAGACTGTTATTTCCAATCTCATACCCACAGTGACCGAGGAGTCTTCAATAAAGCTATTGTTAATTGAATTGAGCAAGGTGCGTCTCAGTCCAGTGCTAACCCAACAAACATGAGCAAGAATGCAGAAACACGTTGAATCGCTCTAAACAGAGCGTTATGAAATGTTATTGTTGAACGTGACACTGCTGTGGTGGAATTGCATGTTAGGGTAATAAAATAAATGTGTGTTTGTTTTGAGTCCGAACAGGAGTTTTGTCTTCTGCTGCCCTCATGTGGAAAAAACTGAACCAAAAGTATATTATAAAAACGGTTTAGATGGCCCTCCATAACACTCAAAATAATACCTTGTTCCTGTATTTAATCATTTATTATAGATAGATAGATAGATAGATAGATAGATAGATAGATAGATAAAAATTCACTCAGTAATGCATTATTATTTATGCAGTTAATTACTTTTTAAATTAGTTTTTGCATGCATTTATTAAAAATATTATCATGCTATCTGCAGTACACTGGAAAATAACTTCAGAATGTATCCATCATTTTATGAATGTATCACAAATGTCACTTCACAGAGGCCCAGGGCCCTAAGCTTGTACACAGCAGTTGGGAACTAAATGTACATTCTCCTTTCTCATTTTTCATCTTAAAGGCCTGTCTTCAGCAGCACTTGACAGAAGTGAACACATGTTGTGAGGCTCCTGACTGGGCTGGAGGGGAGGGGACATGTCGACACCCCTCCGTGCACCCATCTGTCTGTCTTTGTGTAGTAGAGGAGCTAAAAACACAGCTTGGAAAAAAGGCACGTGAGAACACGCTTCGACATGTCAGGAGGGAAAGCACATCAGCATCCTGGATCTGATGATTATATGTTCAAACAAGAAAAAAAAAGGGTGTCACTACATGTGTGCAGGGACCAAATGTTCCTATAAAGACAATAAAACCTGAAAATTGGGGACCAGTTCATAAACATAATAAATAATGTCTAATAAAATAAAAAATTGCATAAAGGTTTTTGAAAATAACTTTTTTTATTTTTATATATAAAAAATACTTTTTATTATTTAATTGTGGTGTTGTATACTGACTATAATTTAATTTAATTTGTAAATTTAAAATATTAAAATTGTATTAAAAACTCAAAATGTAAAAAGTTTATATGAAATGGGAAAAGTTGTGTTGGAAATTAAATGAAAAGCTATAGTTTTTCAAGGTTATGAATAAAATGAAGATTATTAAAAAAATATGTGAAGTTACTTGCCATTTCTTTGTAAGCGTGAAATTTACCAGCAATTTCTGAGTAAATCCTATATAAAAATTTTTAGTGTGTAATTATAAAATGGAAATAAATGTAATAAAGTCAAACATAAATATTTAAATAATAATAATAATCGCCACCTTAAAACGTTCTAACTGCATTCTGAGCAGTTTTGAGATATTGAGTTTTGCGTTCCATTGACTTCTGTAGATTGAATCCTTTTTGTTTTATAAAAAAGGCTCAAAGTGATTACAAAGGAAACGGAAAAGTATGAAGACAAATAGAATTTTCTTATATCTGTGCTATTTACAGCTTTGAAAAATAATTTTTACAGTGCATATAATCACCATGCACAGTAGTCTGTGATTAATGAATTGAATAATTAATTGATTTTATCCCATGATCATAATTCCCATGTATGAACATGAACATGTTTCATTCCTTCGAGTGCTGTTCATCTGAGAGCTGCTTGTTTCACAATGGCGTGCAGCAGATATATGAAGAGAACAAAAAACTGGACCATAACCGTGATAGCTGCCTCCGTCTGATGAAACATGACATGAGAAACATCTTTCGCACGGCCCCAGGAATCCACAACATTTACTTTACACACTTTTCATGACATGATCTTTGATTAGTAGAGGCAGGATTTTTGTAGACAATCATATGCACATGTTTGATTTATTTATTTTTTTACCTAGAGCAAAACCGCTTTAGTAAAATCATGGTTTTTGTCATAGAAACCCACATGGCAGTCTGTAATCAGAAACACAGTGGAATCATAGGGTTAATTTGACCCATATGAGAAAAATTACATCTGGCTGCTTTTGCTCTATACAATGAATCCACTGCAGATTTAGTTATGCATATGGAACACACAGCACTGAATAGAATAGATCTCGCATGTCTGAAATACAGCCGTCATCAGCTGTAACAGATCAGTTCCACAACATGACGCTGTAGATTTATGCATCACATTTAACACAAGGGTCACACGTCAGATCCTATTTGGCATGCTACACTAAACCCGTAATTGCCTGTCTGCACTGGCCGTCTATAGAGCACAAAGATATGCCCCGGACCTCTTGACCCATATTTTATCAATGGGCACAAGAAATTCAAACACTTTTACACATATAAAAGCTTTAGAAAGATGGATCTTAAAGAGATAGTTCACCAATAAATAATTCTATAAAATGCTAAATGGGCCAGATTTAGACAAACTGGCTGTTTTTATTTGCATACACTTTAAAAACATGCATATTTAATAATACATGTCTATAATTCATATACAAATTAAACTACTGTTTTATGTAGGCCTAGTCAACTTCATGTTGGTTTGCCATTGTTCAATTAAAATTTATTTATTTCTGTCAACTATCTACATATATGCATACATATACATATATAGCCTTTAAACACTTATTTTAAATGATATAGCTTGATGTGAATTAAACTGTTTTATGTTGTCGATTTCATGTTGAAATAAAGCTTTTCTTGAGGTGAACTGGATGCTCCATTCAGTAATATGTGCTTCAAGCATTTGAAGCTGATTGGACCATCTGAATGTCAATCACCGTGACGTCTTACTGTTGCTAGGGCGTTGCATGTTTCGAGACGGTTAAAGCCATTCTGAAAGCGACACTGAACGGGTCGCTTTGTGCAACATTGTGAATAAACTATAATCGTGCTGCCTTTATGTTTTGGATATGTTGAAATTTAAAGAGTACGTTCAAGGGACAGGCTCTCACAAAGAAGGTAGGATACAGCAATATGTGCGTTTTGATATCGCCGTACTTTTTAGTTTTGAAAGCCGTATTTGATTGACATTCTCGTGATCCAATCAGACGAGGGATTTTAAATCCAACTAAGTTCTATTGGCCTTAACTGCTGTGGGCGTGTCTAATGATTTAGTTTCACTTAAATCATTTAATCATTTAAGTTAAATGTTGCTTCTAAAATGTGTAATTATGACATTTCTTAAATGCCGACTGGGGCGTACTTTTGTAAAGATCATATCTGTTTTCGTGGAGTTTATAAAACAAATATTTACCCCACACAGTCCGAGATTAAAGAAACACGACCAGCTATAATTGACACTCACTGTAGCCAATCAGCGCGCAGCAGTGGGGTTTGATTGACAGCTCCTCTACCTCAGGTGGGGGTTGGGGTTGTTGAAGTTGATAACGCCGCCATCTTGAAAGTGAACTCTGATGGTCTCTCTTTTCGCGCCTGTCACAATCTGTTATAAACACCTCATTCTGTGTTACCTCTCCCCATTTTTCTTTTTTATTCCTGTGACTGTTTTATTCAAAGGTTCACCAGTCTTCATGCCGGGCTTTGGCAGAATTCCGCTTTCTTAATCGGTACGTATTTGTGTTGTGTGTGTCTCTGTTAGCTTAGCGTTAGCCAGTTACCACTTCTCTGTTTCGCCGAGTCAGAACAGCATACATTTCCAGCCTTTTCTCTCATTTAACTGAATTTTTCTCACATTTAGCGGGACTACTACGCATTTAAACCAACACATTCTCAGAAAGTGTCAATTCTGTAATATTATTCCGGCGGAAGCTCAGTGTCAGCTAATGCCGGGGCCCGACATGCCGAAAAACTTCAGAAAGTGAGACACAAAGGCGAAACCTATTGAGTTGTCCACACAGACAACGTTTTTAACCAATGCAAGTGCATATGATGAATCTATTGGAATGCTCAAACGCGCTTGTGGTGCTCCACAAAGCTGTCCATCGTTAGGAAGGTAACGTTAGTTCACTGGGGATTGAGACGCAGCCAAAAACGCCAACAGAAAACCCGTCTGGAATTGTTAGTTCTGATTTTGTCTGGAATTGTTGGTTCTGATTTTAAGATTATATTTTGGAACCAGGACTGCTGTCATATAAATTTTTTATTGATTGCGTTTAATAAGGATAATCGTAATCGTATTTTAATAATTAAAATGTGGTGATTTTTCTAATATTCAGTATGTCGCTTCAGTATAAGTTTTGAAAATATAGTCCTCAGTCTCTTGTTTACAGCATGTAACGTTACTGATTACAGATTTCTGTATTTGTCCTTATTTTGGCACATCCATATAATCACCACTAAAACCGTACGGCTGTTTATTTCTGTTTTGTGTGATGTGATTGCATTTGAATGCTCCTAGAAGACCGTTAGCATGAGCAGAACGCTTACTCTTGTAAACAGTCTAGTTGGTTTGACATGGCAGCACATCTTCATGGTCCACTCAGGCAGATCATCTTTGCAGACTCCATTCTTAGTGCTATACATGCGTAACTGATGCCTAGTGAGGTCAGAACCGGAGGATGTGCTGCAGATAATCATCCATCACTTTGATGTACTGTTTTGTTTGTTTTCCATGATTTATTTTTCATACTTGCCATTTTTTCTGCAATTTAGACATGCACTATCACTGTTCAAAAGATTTAAGTCAGTAAGATTTAATATAAAAAAATGAAAAAAGCCCCTTGTGCTCACAAAGGCTGCATTTGTATTTGATCAATTCAGTAAAAAAAACTGATACTGTGAATTTGTTTCTGATTTAAAAGATCTGTGTATATTCATGCATATGTGTGTAACATAATACAGATTTAAAGAGTTCTGTGTAACGTTAGTAATTTGGCCACAAACTTTTTAATCGAAAGATCAACATTGTATCTATCAAGTTAATCTCATTGTGCAGTTTGTTTTAACGCTTGTTATTTTGAATTTGACGTTGATAGCAGCAGAACTTTTACAGCAAGAACTCTTTTATGAAGAATTTTGATTTGTTTGTCAATGTTTTTAAAATTCTGTAAATTGGCGGAAAGCATGTTTGCTGGAGAATGGAAGTAGGGCTGATGTCAAAGCTTTTTCGGGTGAGCCTAGCCCAACCCCCTTAGTCTATTAATAAGCTTTCCTTCCTCTTAGCCATTCATGAAAGTCAAGATGGCTGCTTGCCAGCTTGGTAACCTTTCACCTCAGTCTTGTGCATCCATCCACCAACTGGAAAAATAGTCTCTTGGCTATCCTTAATAATGCATAGCTGTGTGTTGATGTGTCCAATTATAACAATGTGATGCCAGAGCTGTCAAATGGACATTTGGATTAAACCTGACATAACTGAGTATCTTATGTTAGAAATTATGTACACTTTCCTTGTAAGAAGAACAAACAAATCGAAAACGAAACCACAGTTACTGACTCGAAACCACAATCATGTGGGGATAGTTAATAATGGTTACCGACCGATCAGAGGAGCTAGTCTGGTGAGAGTGCAACTGTATTTGTAGTGTTGCTAGGTTGTCAACGTCACAACAAGGAAGTTGTTTGGTTTTCTTGAGTTTCATGAATTCAACATTTAGAAGTTGTTTGTTTAAATTGTCTATTTGAGATCCTGACAAACTGGAAAAGGTCTCTTGTTGTTAGCAGCATGTGTTTTGTAATATGTGACCCTGGACCACCAAACCAATCATAAGGGTCAATTTTTCAAATAAAAAAGCTTTCCTTTGATGTATGGTTTGTTAGGATAGGACAATATTTTTTTTTAGTGTCCAAAAAAATCGAAATATTGAGAAAATTGCATTTTGAAGTTGTCCAAATAAAGTTCTTAGCAATGCATGTAACTAATCAAATAAAGTTTTGATATCTTGTTCATTTCCTACGGTAAATATATATTCATGCAACATGATCCTTACCTAATATCCTAATGATTTTTGGCATAAAATCAATAATTTTTACCCATACAATGTATTTTTGGCTATTGCTACAAATATACCCCAGTGACTTAAGACTGGTTTTGAGGTGCAGGGTCACATATGTATTCGTTTTTTAATGCCGTGTCTAGTATTGACCATTTGAGAGAGTAATCCTCAAAATCGGGCAGGTCTGTTTATAGAAGTGACTAATCTTTGAGAGTTGTTACTTTTTTTTTCTTTTTACACAAATGCCTTATGTTATGTATAACCCTCTTTTTTTCTTATTTGTTCTCTGTTTCAGGTGTATGTTGAGTGTTTTTTCTGTGGCAGAAGACATTTCTGCTGCATGTGTCCTTTATTTAAGGGTTTGTCCAGTTTCTACCGCCTGTGGTGCCTGTAATGGGCCAGAAGTCCCAAAGAGCACAAGCTTTATTTTATTTTTAATCAGAGTTTTTACCCTCTGGTCTCCGCTTCGCTCAGGTAAGCTTTTTAATAATTAGTCACATTTAAAATGTAGCATCTTCACAGTCATAATGATAACAAAACTCACCCAAAAACCTAATTTCGCTTTCAGTTTATGTATCTGAAAACCACCCCCTTCCATTTTTTTTTTTTTTTCAGCAGGACCATGTTTTGGAAGTTTGATCTGCACACGACGTCCCACATTGACACGCTTCTGGAAAAGGAAGATGTTACGCTGACTGAGGTGATGGACGAAGAGGATGTCTTGCAGGAGTGCAAGGCTCAAAACCACAAGCTGGTGGACTTCCTGGTGAGGCCACAGTGCATGGAGGATCTTGTGGTCTACATCACTCAGGAGCCCAATGACGATGTGGAGGAGAAGATCAAATACAAGTAAGCATAACATGTTTGATGCTTGCTCAAAAACATTTGTTCCAAAAATAAATTGCTGTGCTAAGCTTCCTCATGCTATGTTTCTTTTTTATGTAAAGGTATCCCAACATATCCTGTGAACTCCTGACCTCAGATGTTAGCCAGATCAATGACAGGCTGGGTGAAGATGAAAGTTTATTGATGAAACTCTACAGCTTCCTACAGAACGAGTCTCCCCTCAATCCGCTGCTGGCCAGTTTCTTCAGCAAGGTCCTGAGCATCCTCATTGGGAGGAAACCAGAGCAGGTATGTCATCAGACATACTGGATTGCGTTCATGTGGATGCGTAAGAGTGAACTAAATCTCCGGCCTTGCATCTAGATTGTGGAGTTCCTCAGGAAGAGGGAAGACTTTGTGAATCTAATGATCAAACACATTGGGACCTCGGCTATTATGGACCTCCTGCTCAGGATGCTCACCTGCATCGAACCACAACAGCTTAGACAAGATGTATTAAATGTGAGTTTTCATATCTACAAGAAAGCTTTTCATGATGTTGCGACTGGGGTCCTGGTGGGGTCAAAAGCGGTTTGGCTTTGTGCATGCATGATTTTTAGTTTTGTATATATATGGATGTTTTCATTTGAATGCAGCAGTAAATTGAACACAGATTAGTCATTTAATCCACTCACTGTCATCGTAACACCACCTCACAGTTTTCTCTTTATCTCCTCTCTTGCAGTGGCTAAATGAAGAGAAAGTTATACAGCGGCTGGTTGACATGGTACAACCATCACAAGATGAGGATGTAAGTGAAGTCCGGTTAAGCAATGTAATAACAACAACTTATTATTTTTTTACATTTTTATTTTGTTTAAATGTAACTTTTCGAAGCTGGAGGGGAAAAATGGGGAAAACAAGCCATTGAAGCATAGATTTTTTTCCCCCTCTTTTTTGCATTAAAGTATTAAATTGAATTTGATTTAATGTGTATTTATGTTTTTTTTTTTTTTTTTTTTTTAAATATAATACATTTTTAAATGTTTAAGTGAAAATGTTGGGAATTTAAAGTAAAAAAAAAACAATTGAGCTGCATGTCTGACCGGCCCTTATTGTTGAGTCCAGCTGACCCATTCCTGCTTGCTAGCTACATAACAGTAAATGCTTGTTCCCTCCACACAGAGACACTCAAACGCATCCCAGTCTCTCTGTGAGATCATTCGGCTGAGCAGAGATCAAATGTTCCAGGTGCAGGGCTGCTCGGAGCCTGACCCTCTGCTGGCCACACTGGAGAAGTGAGTTTGTCCATGTCTGTACAGTTCTTTCTAGTGACTTTCTGGAAGGTGACATTTTTGGAGGGATTAAAGTTGAGCTCTAGTTTCAGGCATGCTAATGCTGTAGTAATGAATGGACTGTTTGTCTTCCTTTTTAGACAAGAGACAGTAGAGCAGTTGCTGTCAAACATCTTTGACAAAGAGAAGAATGATTCTGCCATAGTCAGTGTGATCCAGATACTTCTAACCCTCTTTGAGACACGGAGACCAGCGTAAGTGAATTATTTTTATTATTTTTATACACCTTTTGGGTGCTCATCCTTGGGTTTTCCTTTCAGGTTTGAAGGTCATCTGGAGATTTGCCCCCCTGGAATGAACCATCCTTCATTCTCTGTCAATCAGAGTATTCTAGATGCTGTCAGACCCAGGCTGAAAGATTTTCACCAGCTTTTGCTCGAGCCCCCAAAGGTGAAAACAATGTGTTGGCTAAACTTTATATCAGCTGACCTAACTTAGACCGTAATCTCCAAAATCCTAATTACATTAAGCTTTGGACAACAACACTTTATGCCTGTACTAATATAACCTGGCAGAATCTGTGTGTTATATATGTTGAATTAATGTTATTTTAATAGTAGTTTATCGATGTTATATGTTTAGTTGTTTTTAGAGTCTAATCAAACATCCAGACTCATCTTTGCGGTTTCATTTACCTTTCCCCTTTTTTTTTTTTTTTTTCTTTAAGAAAACTGTTTTGAATACCACATGGGGAGTGTTGGATCCACCAGTGGGAAATACTCGTCTAAATGTGGTGCGACTAGTGACCAGCCTTCTACAGACCAACACGCATATCATCAACCAGGAGCTTATTGCCCTCAACACATTGGGAGTCATACTAGTGAGTGACTGAGATGCAATTCAAGAGTTCTGTGATATCTATTAGCAATGAGAAAAGTTAGTTGTTAACCATGTTCTTATACACACCACTGTTTGGGGTAAGTTACTTTTTGTTTTGTTTTTTGTCTCAAGGCTCCATTCGATGATTTATATATATATTATACAGTACAGACCAAAGGTTTGGAAACATTACTATTTTTTATCTTTTTGAAAGAAGTTTCTTCTGCTCATCAACCCTGCATTTATTTGATCAAAAATACAGAAAAAATGTAATATTGTGATATATTATTACAATTTAAAATAATTGTTTTTAAATTTATTATACTTTTAAGTTATTTATTTCTGTGATGCAAAGGTGAATTTTTAGGATCATTATCACATGATCCTTTAGAAATCATTCTAATATGATGATTCATTATCAAAGTTGGAAACAGTTCTGCTGCTTAATATTTTTTCAGAACATGTGATACTTTTTTAGGATACTTTGATGAATAAAAAGTAAAAAAAAGCTATGTTTTTAAAATATAAATATTTTGTAATAACAATATACACTACTGGTCAGTAATTTGAGGTCAGTAATTTTTTTTTCTTTCTTTAAAAATAAAATCAATACTTTTATTCAGCAAGGATGTGTTAAATTGATAAAAAGTGATAGTAAAGAAAATATATTATTAGAATATATATTATTAGAATTTGTTTTATTTTGAATAAATGCAGTTCTTTTTAACCTTTTATTCATCAAATATATTAGACAGCAGAACTGTTTCCAACACTCATAATAAATCAGAATATTAGAATGATTTCTAAATGATCATGTGTGAGACTGGATGTTACATGTGACACTGAAGGCTGGAGTAATGATGCTGAAAATTCAGCTTTGCATCACAGGAATAAATTATTTTTTTTAAAGTATATTCAAATAGAAAACTATTATTTTAAGTTGTAATAATATTTCACAATGTTACTGTTTTTTTTCTGTATTTTTGATCAAATAAATGCAGGCTTAATGAGCAGAAGAAACTTTTCACAAAACATAAAAAATAGTAATGTTTCCAAACTTTTGGTCTGTACTGTATATATAATAAAACTGTTAGTTTAGTATCTCACTGACATAAATTTTGAATAGTAATGCATTCCATTGCCTTACTTTATATTAACTAGTAACTACGTACTCATTTTGTAATTAGTCACATTGAAACTTGATAAGATCATTACTTTTTGGAGTAGAGCTATTGTCAAAGGATTTAGGACAGAAAAGATGTTTGTTAAATACAATCTGTGCTTGATTGCCATAAATGTTCTAAAATAATTTGTTTCTTTTGTCTTAAGGACATGTACTTCAAATACTTATGGAATAATTTTCTGCACACGCAAGTAGAGATCTGTACGGCGATGATCTTAGCGATGCCTTCAACCCAAAGTGAATCTCCTGAAATCAACAGAGAAAACGACCAAGAGCCCATAAGAGAAAACATCCTTATCAAACATGTGAGTTTACTATCCTTTCCGCTCACTTACTCTTTGAATCCCAAGCTGTTTGCTTCACTCATCAAAGTTTAATGTGTTTTTCTCTGTTCTGACCTGCAGCTCTTTCAGAAGTGCCAGTTAATACAAAGAATTCTTGATGCCTGGGGATCAAATGAGAAGGAGCAGTGAGTAACTTCTAAAACTGAGCGCTTATGTGTGAAGAGGAACCATCCTGTTTGCACATCTGTGACTCTGTGGTTTTGTCTGGAGAGGTCTTTATTAAATCCTCAGTCTCTCTTTCCTAAGGGCTGAGGGTGGGCGGCGGAGAGGTTACATGGGTCACCTGACCAGAATAGCAAACTCTATAGTCCACAACAGTGACAAGGGCCCCAACGGGGCACAAATTCAGCAGCTCATCTCAGGTTTGTTTAAAAAAATAATAATAATTAGACTGATTTCAAAGCCATTTCCACTCACACTTACTCCCTTTCAGAGCTTCCAGAGGAGGATAGGGAACGATGGGAAGCATTTACTTCAGGACAGCTAGCAGATACAAACAAGAAAAACACTGTAGACTTAGTAAGTATGCTGTTTTATTCACTGTCTTCTGAAACTCTTGCTT
This sequence comes from Carassius carassius, assembly GCF_963082965.1. NCBI lineage: Eukaryota > Metazoa > Chordata > Actinopteri > Cypriniformes > Cyprinidae > Carassius > Carassius carassius. The sequence continues at coordinate 7,107,401 of NC_081797.1, read as the reverse complement.
TACAAAGCTCATAAGTGTATTTGACATCAAAACTAAGTTTCTCTTTTCTCAAACATTGTCAGGTTAACACCCACCACATACACTCATCCAGCGATGATGAGGTAGATTTCAAAGACAGCGGGTTTCATCAGGACTCCTCCCTGCAGCAAGTAAGTCTGTGCCTGGATGAGCTCACAAAAGCTGCTGCTATTGTAATATCTGAATGCTAATGTTAAAGGCACTGCTAAATATACAAAATAAGTCTATTTGTGTTTAGACTACATTTATAATTGTTTAGTCCTTTGAGCGCTTTTTGAGGCAAGACGCTTAATTGCTATCAGCTGTTTTGAAATAAAGCTTCTTTGTAGTGTCAAGAATATATCATTATCATTGGTCCTGGGTTTGCCAGGCCTTTTCTGATTATCAGATGCAACAAATGACGTCCAATTTTATTGAGCAGTTTGGCTTCAATGACGAAGAGTTTGCCGATCAGGATGATGTCGGGGAGTAAGTACCCATCATGCATGACGCTTTTCAGATTTGCCGCCTTTTCTGCTGGTATCAAATCGGTTGGGGAAGGTTTAGCGATATAAGTGGGGGCTTTGGTTGATTTTTAGGGTTATGTTGCTTTTCAATAAACTCACAAAGCCAGTTTTGGGAGGTTGTGCGTGTTAAATCATGGAGCATACAGTGCAGATTACATCTGATCACTTAAATGTCTCTGTTCTGATAATCCATGTTTTTAATAGACTGGTGTGGTGTACATGGTGACAGTCAGTAATGTTGTGGTTGACGGGTGCTGCTCATTGTCTTAAGGGCTTAACCATACTGAAATCTGTTTTTATTTATTTTTTTTTATCTTGCAGTATTCCTTTTGATAGAATATCAGACATCAATTTTTCCTTGAATACAAATGAAAGTGTAAGTATGTCAGATATTTGCTCAAGTGAATGTGTATTATTAGTTGAATTTATTGAAAAGCTAATGGTATGTTTTCATAGTTTGTTCCTGCTATGCTCATAGGCAAACATGGCACTCTTTGAAGCTTGCTGTAAGGAGAAGATCCAGCAGTTTGAAGATGCCGGATCAGATGATGAAGATATCTGGGATGAGAAGGATGTCACTTTTGCTCCGGAAGCTCAGAGACGTACCAGGTATTGTAATCCTTGGAACAGACTTTTAAAGCATTTTTCATCATGCCGGTGTGTTGATTCTCCATGGCTTTCTTCCTACACAGGAGCTCAGGAAGTACAGATAGCGAGGAGAGTACGGACTCTGAGGAGGAGGATGGGAAGCGAGACCCGTTTGATTCCGCCAATGCCACCTCTGATGACCGAATGGAAGTGGACTCTGGGGATGGTCAGAATATAAATGATCAGCTGCCATATCTAGTAATATTCATTTCTATAGTAAGTAAGCTCACACGTCCTTGTTCTGTATCATGCTTCGGTTAAGGAACGGTATGGACGGCAAATTTTGATGACATACCTATGGACACGGGCAGCTCCATGGCTCCCAGTGCACCTGTGTCCACCTCACCAGCTGCAGTGCCTGAACCTGCGGGCTGGAACTCTACAAACACAGATGCAGAGTCTGGTTGGGCTGACTTCTCCAGCTTCACACCTGTGAGGTACGTTCACATGACATATAGGGATCAAGGCGCTCTGTCAAAATGTGTGTGTGTGTGTATGTATAACTATTTATTTTTAAAAGCTATTGTCTTTTTTTCTTTTTTTTCTCACAAATACATATTGGGGCTATCAAAACTTGTTTCTGCAATTTATAAAAAAATAATTAACATTAACTATAAAAGGCACAGCTAAATGTGATGTTTGTTATAATGCATTTGTTTTATATTATAAAAAAAAAGAGTGGCACAAATTGTACTGTAATGTTAACTAGCTATATTTTCTCATTTAAAAGAAAAATGTTTAATAGATTATTTGATATCAGTATTGGTATCGGTGATACCTGCCTTCATTCATAGTACTTGGTAAAAAATGCCATTAAACAAATTAAAAAAACGTGATCTTTACATTGTTTCGACATTAATTTGGGGATGCAGAAAAATGGCATTAAAGAGCACCTGTTATGCCCCTTTTTTATTTATGTAGATTGAGGTGCATTACCTTGAAAAATTTAAGTAATCCACAGCTTCCTCCAGCAGGCGTTAGGAGAAAATGAAGGACACAGTATAACCACTGAGGGCGGAAACTATAGAAATGCAGAGCGGTCAATCTACCTCCGTGGCCCCGCCCTATATGTGACATCACACTGCGTGAGAATCAAAACAGCAGGCCTAGTGAGACTGACTTGGTTTAAAGGGAATTAAAAAATGAGTGTGTGGATGTTTACCATTGAAGGGTGGTTGTGTTCACACACTGCCAACACACATTTATATCCAAACACCATGTAAAAGTGGATTTTGCATAATAGGTGCCCTTTAATATATAAATTAAGTCCTGCATATTGATTATAGAAGAGCCAGCAACCTGCACTACTGATGTTCAAAATGCAGCACTGAACAAGTAAATGTGGAAAACTCATTAGATGTTCATTTTTCTCCTTTATTTAGCCCCAAGGATCCTTTGAGGAGCAATTCCCCGGTAGCCATGGAAACCAGCATAGAAACGGACCCTCTGGGAGTCAACGCACCCATGCAGCAAGAAAGTAAGGATAGACTCTTTTACCATTCCTCGTGTACATGTTTCATCACAGTGGTTTGAATAAAACAATCGAATTGTTTAGACACAGATCAGTGGCTTTCCAATGAGACTACCCCGACTTCACCAAGAGGAAAGGTTGGAGAAGGCTCGGACCCCGAGGAAGAGCCTGCCAGTGACCGCATCACAGAAACTGTCACCAACGGCTCTATGAAGGAGACGGTCAGCCTTACTGTAGATGCCAAAACTGAAACTGCTGTTTTCAAGAGGTGAGTCCTGCAGGTTCCTCACAGTCACATCACTTCCTCTTCTCCCCTTTTGAGACACTAGCTTCACTTCACTCTGCATGTAGACCTGATCTTGTCGCGTATCCTCCTCCTCCTCCTCCTCCTGCTAGAGCCAGCCAGGCCCTGGACCGCGTCTCTTTTAATGGGGGCTGTTAATATGCAGAGCTTTGTAACATCTGTTTTGTCTCTTTGAGAACGCTAAAAAGAACAATCTGTCCTTCTTGAACTGCAACTCTTACAACATGAGCTTCCTCTCTCTCTTTGGTGTGTGTGTGTGGCTTCAGAGTGTTGAAATCGTATCGGTATGTACAGCCAATCAGGGGGCATGTCTTGTTTTTTTTGGGGTTTTTCCCATGTCGGCCATTTGAGTTTTGATATGTAACCATGTTTTGTTTCTTCGTTCATATGTTTGTTTTCTTTTGAACAGTAATGTATCCATCACCATTTGCATGTTAATATCGGATGTACCAGTTGTTAACGGCATGAAATGCCCCATGCATCCTTAGTTGTAGTTCATTCTGATCCCAAAAATTTCAAGCCCATATGTTTCCCAGTCTTTTCAACATGGCAGGTGAAGATTTATGGATTCCTTTCTCATGCTCTGCTGTGGTTTGGCTCCATGGCTCTTTCTCAGGGCTAAATTTATGAATACGAGCTGGCCCTTTAAAATTCAGGCTGTGCATGGACTTTGTGTAAATCAATCTGATAAAGGAGGACACATCTCTGTAGACCTTCCCTAGTCCAGAAATCCACCATGATCTGTCTGGCATGAGACTTAAGAGGAGGTTATAATTAAATAAATGACTGTTTGTGCTGATGCCACCCTAAAGGTAAAGTTGGCTGGCATGCGATCACTTTGTAAAATTGCTAGCATTGATTTTACACCACCATTTCACACTCTCATACTAAACAAGTTTGTCTCAACCAGCTGTTGTGTGGTTCATAATCACTTCCCTCTGTACGTCATGCTCACATCTTACTTGTCTGCCAAATCCCATTTCAGAACATTTTTGTTTTGCCCCGTTGCTTTTAATGTGGCTTGTTCCACTTTGCATGTTTATCCAGGGATTTAAAAGGGGGGTTTTATTCTTTAAAAGGGCGGCAATGAAAGCTCTTTAAAATGCTGTCCTCTCTGATCATCCTGCAGCGAGGAAGAGAAACGATCTACCTCTGAAGATGCATCTGCAAAGTTGTTTGCAGAGAGCGGGGAAGTGGAGAAAAGCAACAGTCCTCCTAGCAACTGTCAGAAACCAGGGTAAGAGTCTTTATTTATAAAGTCAATAAAATAGGCTATTCATAAAATTATTTAGTCTAGGGACCCAAGTTATTATAGTTAACTAAAATTGATTAACATTTTTTGTTAATTGAAATAATTATTAATTGATATACAGAAGCAAATTGTTATTAAAGTTTTTTTTTAAATTATATATCAGGAGATATTTGGGATTTTGAGTTATTGACGTACAATAAACACTGGTGGAATTGTGGAATCCTGTCAAATTGTGGATGGATAAATCAAAAGTAGATCAGTACAATACGGACTAGTGTTTGTAAATATTTAAGGGTACATAACATACAGTTTCACCTAATCTCATGTTAATCTTGAGTACCTATAGAGTAGTACTGCATCCTTCATATATCCAAAAAGTCCTTAGTTTTATCATATTTATAAAAGAAAAATACAGCTTTTCAATTCTTTCCGGAAAAAGCCGAGCTCCTGGAGGCGTGCCGTGAGAGGAGCTATATAATACTGATGTTTTGTGTTGTTTCCATTAACATATATTCACTTATGTGCTGATTTCCAACAAAAGACAGTAATCTGATGCAATTGTTCCTACATAAATGGGGTCTTTTATCACAGGGACTGTTCCATGTTTTAATAGCAAACGATGTGCAAATCCAACGTCGACTTGGGCCTTGTTTATAAAACATTCATCACTTAGAACACACAAATGTGCACTTGATACACTCCGTTGCTGCCCCGGAAAAACAAACCGCATCCACTGTTCGTGTATTGCGGTGTTCTTGGGGAAGCTGAACACTGTAAACTTTCCCTCACATCCAAAAACGCACTTATTTGGAGGCATTCTCGAACAAATCCTATGCAGCGCTGCCGATGATCTTGAAGCGTTTTGAGGTGCGCGGTCTCACTCTCCTCTGGTTGACGTCTGCGCGGGTGCGCTTTTCCGAGAATTGAATTGCTCATATAAGGACTTCCGTTCTCGTCTACGTCATTAGATCCACGATCGAAAAAAAACAGCCAAAACTTGTACCAACCCGGAAGTAAGATTTTCGGCACAGAAATTCTCAGTCATTCTTTAAATTATTTTTTAAAACTTGGCCATGTTTAGCATGAGAATCCATCTCTTTAACACTGTGAACAACTCTGAATACACGAAACACCATTGTACCCCCCCTTTAAGCCAAAAAGGTGTTCTGCGTGTTTCTGTGTGGATGAATTACGTTCAAAGTGCAAAAACTAATCATCATGTTATGTACAAATAGAAACTTAAAGGTCTTAACAGCAACCTGTCAAAATAAGTTAAAAATAAGTGTGATGCATAGAAATATTACTAAATGTAATGATTATATTACTATCACTAATAAAGTTAAAACTTTAAGGAAAATTTACCAGAAGAAAATATTTAAGATTTTATTTACCAAAAAAAGGTTAAAAAAAGAAACCGACAACAACAACAAAATAAAAACCTTTTTCTTTTTATTAAATCTTTTTTTATTATTATTATTATTAAATTGATTGAAACCATTAAAATGAATCCAGAAAATCTACGGAAAACACAGAATTTGGTAAACTAATTAAATTTGATTTTAAATGGTAATTTTAAATTTTTTATAAATTGAAGTTCAGTGGTCTGTTTCATAATTTCTATTAATCAGACATCATTTAAGTTAATCACGTTTTTAATCTTTTTTTAATTTATTATTATTATTAAAAAAAAATTTATGGCAAAAAAAGCAATCCAGAAAAATTAAACCCGAAAAATTGCAATTTTGAGAAAAAATATTAATGGAATTTGGGGGGAAAATAAAGCCGATTTTATTGGGCATTAGTACTAGTTCCATCTTGTTTCCCGAATCTACTGGCTGTCTTACTGATAAATTAATATATGTATGTGTATATGTATATATGTGTATGTATGTATGTATGTATGTGTATATATATATATATGTATGTGTGTATATATATATATATAGAGTTCGGAAACATTACTATTTTTAATGTTTTTGAAAGAAGCTTCTTCTGCTCATCAAGCCTGCATTTTATTTGATCATAAATACATAATTTTTTTTTTAATATTGTGAAAGCTTATTACAATTTAAAATAGTTTTCTTTTTGAATATACTTTAAAAAAAAAAAAATTTATTCCTGTGATGCAAAGCTGAATTTTCAGCATCATTACTCCAGCCTTCAGTGTCACATGTGACATCCAGTCTATCACATGATCATTTAGAAATCATTCTAATATTCTGATTTATTATGAGTGTTGGAAACAGTTCTGCTGTTTAATATATTTGATGAATAAAAGGTTAAAAAGAACTGCATTTATTCAAAAAAAAAAAAAAAATTCTAATATATTTTCTTTACTATCCACTTTATCAATTTAACACATCTTTGCTGAATAAAAGTATTGATTTTATTAAAAAAAAAAAAAGAAAGAAAAAATTACTGACCCCAAATTACTGACCAGTAGTGTATATTGTTATTACTAAATATTTATATTTTAAAAACATTGGTTTTTTTTTTTTTTTTTTTTTTTCAAATATCCTAAAAAAGTATCACATGTTCTGAAAAAATATTAAGCAGCAGAACTGTTTCCAACTTTGATAATGAATCATCATATTAGAATGATTTCTAAAGGATAATGTGATAATGATCCTAAAAATTCAGCTTTGCATCACAGAAATAAATAACTTAAAGTATAATAAATTTAAAAACAATTATTTTAAATTGTAATAATATCACTTACATTTTTTTTCCCTGTATTTTTGATCAAATAAATGCAGGCTTGATGAGCAGAAGAAACTTTTCAAAAACATTAAAATTGTAATGTTTCCAAACTTTTGGTCCGTACTGTGTGTGTGTGTATGTATATGTACAGAACATAAAATGCTCGTAAATGGTGTAATTGCGTAGTTTGATCAGCAGAGTGTGCTCCATTGTTTGTTACTGGTGACCTGGATGAAACGCTTTAAAGCTTAAGTGTATGGAATACCACTGATACTTTGAACGGCCATATCTCTGTAACGGCATGGTGGAACTGCAAGAATTTGGGGGATTCCTTCAACACAAGGAACCCTTCAATGCCAAATCGAATGTATGTCTCGAGGCCCCCTTTTGAATGAGACAACCCCCGCGCCGTGTCCACCAGTTATGGGTGCTTAAATTTGTGGTCCGTCGCGGACCGATCCCGAGGGGCTACTGACGCATGGAGGCTGGCATTTGAGGGGGCTCCTCGAGCTGAAGGGATCCCCTCTGAATTTGATAGAGATCCACCAATACGATATGATCTAAATATTGAAAATGTATCACCCCTGTCATTTTTAAAATGTTTCCAATTCTTTTGTGTATAGGGAAAAAAAATGTCCGTAAAATTATATTTGTAGTTTTTAACTGTCATTTAACCATAATTTTTTTTTCTTCAGTCTAAAGCACTTAGAAGAGAAAGCAAAAGCCACTTGCAAAGCTCTAAACGGCCCTCTTGAGGATGCGGCTTCTATGGACGAAGCCAAGTGAGTTCTGTGCCCTCCACACTTCCCCCATTTCCCCTAGTTAAGTGTTGCTTCCACCCCTGACATCAGGCTCCTCTCCTTTTCCCAACCAGATCAGAGCAGTGCACGGCCAACCCTGAGGCAGCAGTGAATGGTCCAGCATGATGAGAGAAGTGCTGTCAGTCAGCTCCTGCCATGCACACACCCCTCCTCCAGGACCCCCCGGAGAGAGGCCAGTGCCAGACTGGAGCGCCCCAGAAACTACCACCACCTCCACTGCTGCTGTCTCTTACTCCAGCACTGCAATGATGCCACCAGATCAGGACCAGCAATATTCATATTAGACAGTTGTACAGAGAATTTGAACTGTTATGAAGAGAAACATACTCTAATGATTTTTTTTTTTTTTGCATTCGTTTATATACTATTGTTCTTATGAGGTGATCTGTCTGACATCTTGCCACTTAAAAGTGAATAGTAATGTTGCTATAGTTAAAAATGATTGTATGAATAAAAAATATTTTATAAAAGACAATGTATACAGAAACGGAGGATTGATAAAACTGAACTATATCGATTGGAACGTTAATGTGTGACCAAATCATAAGCTGTCTTTTTGATAGGATTTTGCTCTTGCGCACACAAATCTGCTATTTAATTTCTAAGTAAAAGCAACAGCTACCACAGAAATCTTAAATTGGCAACTTATGTCGGTCTGTTTTATTTTGAAGCTCATTGCTAGGAGAGACTGTTTTGAGATATTCAGAAATGATGATTTATTTTGCCACCGGTGTTATTTGTAAATGTTTCTTGTATCCTTTAAACATAAGACAAATTGGGACAAAAGAAACACTTTTTGGTATAGTTTTTAACTTAATTTATTCTCAAAGAGATGTTATGTTACCCCACTCCCCCTCCCTGATGAAATTCGAATCTGAGTGAATGGAAAGATGGCTCTCCATTTGCATGTAGCTAGTAAGTGATTCTTACCTATGGGCCTGCATTCAGTACAGCCCACCTTTTATAACCGTTATCCTCTCCAAACAAGTCAACCTTTCTACCTGAAGAGTGATGGGAATGCAGCATATTCCTGGTAATGCTATGATCATGCATCAACTTTCTTCTTTTTGTAATAAAATGCTACCTGTGCCAGCAAGAAGGAAAAGGTTCTGTCTGTGAATCGCACATATTTATAATCATGTATAATCCTCTGATCAATAGATCATGATGATGATCTGGGCAAGGCCTGACGTACTTGAGTCTCGGGCCTGTTTCATTTAACAAGTTTACCAAATAAGCCAGGCTTAATTCAGTTTGACTTATTGTGAACCAAATCAACTGGCAATAAGTCAGACTAATTTAAATAATCCTGGTTTATTTGGTAAACTTGTTATATGAAACAGGCCCATGGTATGTTACAGGCAGTAACGTGCGGTGAAATCTTGTCATGGGTAGGCTGTGACCTATCAATGTGTGGAATATATGTTCATATATTCATTCAGTTAATTTAGCAACCTAAGTTCATATCAGGCATCATCAGATCGCTGCCTGCATTCAGGAAAGTCAGTAGTCATGTGAGGCTAATGCACAATCAAATATAATAATCAAATTAATGGACACATCTATCTTATGACTTATACAACAAACAAATGTTTTGTGCGGGACACAGAGAAGGAGGCGGCGCGGCAGCCTAGTCACTCCATCAAAATGCACAAACGCGCACAGACAGCCACGGCGCACACACACACACACTTTTGGTCTGGTGACGGCGCACCAGGCTACAGTCAGAAAACATTGCGTCAGCAGTACAGCTTTAAAGTACAAAAACAGCTTATTCGCTCCTACAAACTGCTAGGCGCACACACCGACACGCAAGTATACTAGATGCTAGTATTCGGGAAGCGCGCGGATTGAGTGAGAGCGAGTAGATCACGTGACATGAAGCAAGCTCGGTCTCTGCCTCAATTTTGATCATTCAAGACAGCATGAGAACTGACTGCGCATGCGCAAATCTACATAAACTACGTTCTATGGACCAAAGAGGCACCGCTCACCTCTGCCTCAATGGCCATGGCTTTTGAATTTCCTGCATGAAACAACGGTTTTTAGGAGCAAACAATGGCAAAATTAGTATATTATGTGTATTCCTGAAAATTTTTGTTACAAAAAATAATATTTGGAATAAAATTAATGCAATTAATAATGTGGTGAATTAATAAAGCTCTTGGAATTAATAAATGTAATGTCAACATTTCCTTTGGTGAGGCACTGCCTACCCTGACCGCACGTCCCTGGTTACAGGCCATTAAAATTGTTTGATTACCTACTTTCTGCTCTTGTCTGTCAACTGGGTGATTCCGTTTCTATTTAGGTCTGAGATATCAGAGAGTCTTTAAAATGGGTAACTTCGAAAATCCATTGTTTGCTGAGTGGAGAGACTGAAAGGCAGGAATATTAAAAAACTTCAGTTTGCGGGTCAGTACACTGCATTTTCAGTTTTGAAGCCAACAGGTGGCAGTAAAGTCATTTAGTTTGTAAATGTATACGTTCTGTAAAATGGAGAACGGAGTAGCCTACTGACATGGCTATTTAAAACGAGTCATTTTTAACTTACAATGTCCCAAACTGGACAAAAAATACTTTTTAAGGGTCAGCTACGAACGACTTTTGCGTTCCGTAAATACACCACAAACATTTAATAATTCCAGGTTAGACGCAGTATTGAGTGAAAACGAGGCAGAGAGATGGAGAGATTAAAGTTTTATAACGGAATGCACTGTGTAGAAGTCTCAGTTTCGTCAACTAAAGTATGTCCCTGACGAAAATTAACCAGTTTACTACGAAAAAAGATTACTAGTTAATACACTAACCACAGTTTAACCATGACCACTGGTCATACAAATGATAATATGCCAAAAACATGGACACTTGCAGAATAACAAAACTACGGTTAATTTTCGGAAAGGGTTCAACCAACATTAAAATACATGAATGCACTGTATTTCAATCTCTCATTCCTGTCCAAAAAATAAACTAAAAATAAGACGATCATAGAATTGACTTTTTATAAGGCTTGTTAAATCATAATGTTCAATGAGCCTTGCCAAATGTCAACATTTATGTTTTAAAGCAGATACTTTCTCATCAAAGACACTTATTATACAGAAATATGACTTTTTGCGGTCAGGTTATTAAAGTGCAGCTCAAATGTTATGCAACATGCATCAGACACCATCAGATTTTTTATATTTTTTTTGTATACGGTTAAAAAAGAAATCGCTATAGATTTAGCAGCACACTACTTTAAAATCCTACAGTACAATACCACATTTATCTGAACCGAATGTGACCACCATTTGCCTCACGCAGTGCAACACTTCTCCTTCGCATGGAGTTGATCAGGTTGTTGATTGTGGCCTGTGGAATGTTGGTCCACTCCTCTTCAATGGTTGTGTGAAGTTGCTGGATATTGGCAGGAACTGGAACACACTGTCGTATACGCTGATCCAGAGCATCCCAAACATGCTCAATGGGTGACATGTCCGTTGAGTATGCTGGCCATGCAAGAACTAGGAGGTTTTCAGCTTCCAGGAATTGTCTACAGATCCTTGCAACATGGGGCCGTGCATTATCATGCTGCAACATGAGGTGATGGTCGTGGATGAATGGCACTACCATGGGCCACTCGATCCACGACGTTAACATCAGCAAACCACTCACCCACACAATGCCAAACAAGCTGTCTGCAATTTGGCCTGTACAGTGAAAACCGGGATTCTTCCTTGAAGAAAACACCTCTCCAAAGTGCCAGACACCATCAAATGTGAGCATTTGCCCACTCACTTCGTTTATGGAGTCAGGACGAGACCCTGTTGAGGACGATGAGCATGCAGATGAGCTTCCCTGAGACGGTTTCTGACAGTTTGTGCTGAAATGATTTGGTTTTGCAAACTGATTGTTGCAGCAGCTGTCAAGGTGGCTGGTCTCAGACGATCTTGAAAGTGAAGATGCTGGATGTGGAGGTCCTGGGCTGGTGTAGTTACACGTGGTCTGCAGTTGTGAGGCCGGTTGGATGCACTGCCAAATTCTTTGAAATGCATTTGGAAACGGTTTAAGGTAGAGAAATTAACATTCAATTCATGGGCAACAGCTCTGGTTGATATTCCTGCAATCAGTATGCCAAATGCATGCTCCCTCAAAACTTGCGACATCTGTGGCATTGCGCTGTTTGATAAAACTGCACATTTTAGAGTGGCCTTTTATTGTGGCCAGCCTAAGGCATATCTGTGCAATAATCATGTCGTCTAATCAGCATCAGGCTAACACATTACTGAATTAAATTTACCTGATTTCTTGCAGCTCTACAGCATGGTCCACTTGTCTTTGCACCCTGGTAAGGGCACTGCTTTCACAAGGTAGTTTATTGTAAGTATTATTGAAATTAATTAAATTTATATTTACAGTTATTTATTTTTACCAAAATAAGAGGGATTATCATCAGTGTTGGGGAAAGTTACTTTTAAAAGTAATGCATTACAATATTGCGTTACTCCCTAAAAAAGTAACTAATTACATTACTTAGTTACTTTTTATGGACAGTAATGCATTACAGTACGTTACTTTCGCATTACTTTTTAAATATGAGCAGGGCTTGATTGTTTTTAAAATAATATGTTTTATTTATAGCAAATGTAAAAGCCCTTTCACACCAAAAAGCGTGATGAATAAACCTCAGGCTGAAGGAAAAGTAAATTCATGTCTGTACAGTAGCACACAAGAAGAAGGTTCAACACTCAAGCAATAATAAAAAAATTTAAAAAATAAACACTGAACCACAATTGTTAGTTTGGGATTAGATACATTTGTGTAGTAACATATTTAATTATTGCAGGTTTGCGTCATATTCTGAGTTTGTATTTCACTGTTTTAATTAATTTTGATGAATACTAAATCAGTTTTTTTGCTAGTGGAATTCACATTTAGTCTAGAACTACATCTTGTTCACACAGCGAACACAACGCCTCTGCACTTCCGATTTCTCCCAATATGGGGACAGGAGACTTGTCAGTCAACAAATGGGAAAACAAAGTAACTGGCATTACTTTTTTGAAAAAATAACTCAGATATTTTCTTGGAAATTAAAAAGTAATGCATTACTTTATTAGTTACTTTTAAAAAGTAATCTGATTACCCCCAACACTGATTATCATACAAAATGCATGTTATTGTTTATTTAGTACTAACCTGAATAAGATATTTTACATAAAAGATGTTTACAGAGAGCTGAGCTCTCGCGCCTACGTTGGTAATAAAAATAGCCAATCATCATCGAGTCATTCACTTTCAGCGCTGAATGTAGGTATTAAATTTACTTTCTTCCGCCTGAAGAGCAAGTTGTCCATTTTATTCTAGAAGAAAAAAGTAATTTCCATCAGAGACTGAAAATTAATTGAATGTGTTATAGAAATTATTGCTTTTTTCCATTTTTTCCAAAAAAAACACTTTTTGTTTTGCATTTATGTGTGTTGGACATCATCAGCAGACAAATTAAATAAACTACCCAGAGTGCAGGGTTGTTTCATTTCTCAAAATCCACAGAGCCAAAAGAAACAGCCACTCAATGTCTGTGAAAGAAAAAAAAACATGATTTTATCAGTGACATAAAAAAAATCAAAGCTGTAAAAAGAAAATGGGACATCTTGAAAGCATCGTATGAACAATAGTGATATAAATCACCATTGCAGCCACACAGAAGTTTCTGAGGTTCGCAGCATTTTCTCAGTGTATGTCACAGGCTAAGATAAACGTGTTCGAGAGTGTGGCAGCTATTATGCCCTATCTTTCCAAATAACCCATAATTGCAGTGTGACACTATAATGTTTTGAAATTGCTAATGTTATGCTCTTTCATTACTAAGGTAGTAAATAACAGATGAATCAAGTGTAATTTGCACATGTCAATGGTTTTTGCTAATATACTTCATGTCTTCTATCAGGGTTCAATGTGGAGATAATTGCCCTTGAGACTACATTTAAACTCAATTCTTCAGACGAAATTAGGCACACTTTTTTGAACGAAGAAAAAAGATTGGGTACAGTAAATGGCTTGAGGTAGTTTTGTAAAATACATTTTATATATGTGTTTTTTGCTACTTTCTTTTTTTTACTTTCTCACTGAGCTCATTTTTGTCCTTTAGAAATGCAGCCATGACCTTTACCCTTTGAAACCTAATTTAAAACAGCACAGAAGTTTCAACCACATTGGTAAAGACTGTTATGTCGATGCTGACAGGAGGCAGACACACTTTAGGTATTTGCTCAGAATTACTGTCTGACAAAACACAATAAAGCTTTCATTAAAGTCCAGAACGAGGTTTAAATACATTGTCCTCAATGACAATGTTTGATTAAAATTCAACTGTAAATTCAAAGTGTAAATTCAAATTACACTCACAATCTTCTGATCCGAAACATTTTTTTGTACTTTTGTTATTTTATTTAGTGTGTTTATTTTGTATGCTATTCTACATTTTGCACGTTTCTGAATTTTGTATTTTTATAGAAAGCATTACACTTCATAACATACAAAACAAACTCCTCATGATTTACCTTTCATACTACTGTAGTCTTGTAAACTGTTAAATTGCATGATAAGCACCAAGTCTGATTTCACGCATCCTTGCGTTCTGAAATGTGTGTGCAGTTCACTACACGCACGTCACAGAAAACCAACGTTTATTTCAAAAAAATTAGAAATGCTTTTTATCTTTCACAAAATATATGAATGTATTTTGAACATAAATAAGCTACAATAATTATAGAAACCCTAATAAAATTGTAATATTTAAAATATATTTTTTCACAAATTATTTATTTTTATTTTTTATTAAACATAATCTGTTTCTGTGACCCACTGACCTATATGGCTCAGTTTCCCCAATTAGAAATGAAACTTTGACCATTTAATGCCTGGAAACTGTAGTCGCAAATAATCTGAAAGAAGAGAAATCGACATCCTAATCTTTCCTTTGCTTTTTTATGTGAATCGATTTCATGAATAATATTTAAGAACAGGTAAAGGCTGTAAATATAAATTTTCAGCTTGTCATGTGAAATGTCAACTCTTTTACACATTCTCGACATTCTCCTTGTGCGCAGTCTGAAGGAAACTTGCAGTGTGCATGACATAATTGTCTCCTCAGCTATCCGTAAAGTCACATCTGCCTTTATCTTGAATCTCTATCTTTCACTGAGGCGAAATCCAGTTTTCAATACATATTTCAAATCCTTAATCCAACTCCATTATTCAAATAGCTTCCACTCAAGGATTGTCACCATTCTACCATTGAAATGCTAATTCTGTATTATGTAGCTTCCGAAAAGATGCACAGCAGAGTGAAATGGAGCTTTGAGGTAGCGTCTCCCACCGTGTTCTTACAGACGTCACCTGTGTTCCTGTGCTGTTTTTCTCCTCTGACAATGGAGAAAAACCTTCACCCAGCCCTCCTGATCTTAAGCCTCATCCTGCCTTATAACAGACCTAATCATTTATATTTTGTGATGTGCCCCATTTCCTTTGATGGCAGCGTCGGTGGAGATTGCTCTAAAAGCACTAAAAGTCAGCAGGCTTTAGCTTGTTATTGCTGGAGTGACTCTGTGCTAGAGTGACCTGACATGCTGGAGATTTTTTCTCATCATCATACACATCAAGAAAGTGTACGGCCATGTATGTCCAAAAATGGGCATCAATAACTGTCATCAAGCCGATTACATGATAGGAAAGTGAAACGGCATGCAAATTACATATTTAAATAGAGATATATATAAATAATGAATTTCTGTGCCAAAACATTATGATGTTCAGTTTTTATTGCTTCACAGAGACAGGATTCTGCATAATTTTCAGGGAAATCAACTATACTTTTAAATAGTCAATGTGAAGACTATAGATGATCTGAGAGCAACTAAGTCTAAACACTCTATATTGGTTGTTATTTATCCCATATTACATGAAAGTGAGTATTCATGCTGTAAGTTTTCCTGAGTGCCCCTGTACTGTCCTGTCTCAAAAAAAAAAACAATCTGGAGAGGCTAAGATTTTTTACTTTACCTGCCATTTCTCACCACTAACAAAATGATACAGCTGATTATGTTATGTTTCATATAAGAGTTTTATTCTTGACCCTGTGTACAGCATAACCTAATCATATCAACCTAATCAAATTGGAGTTTTCAATTTGGTACAAATGAATGTCTATATTATTTGTCTGTATGCTCAAGGATAAAAGCAGCATAACTATGTTTTTTTTTAATTTGTTTTAATTATTAAAAATTATTAATGCAATAAATTGCAGTTTTCCATAAAATATTCTGGTGACACAACAGCACATGGTAATGCTCTCACTAAGTACTGGAGTAATACAACTATATTTTAAAGATATAGTACTCATATTTTGGTCAGAAATGACGGTTTAAAGTGAAAACACCTTAATGCTGGATTTGTTTCTTACAAACACACAGCTTTTGGCTTCACGAGACATTAATTGATGGACTGGAGTCATGTGGATTATTATGATATTTGAATCAATTGTTTGGACTTGCTTTCTGACAGCACCCATTCACCATTTCTTGGATGGAAATTACATCTTGAATTTCCATTTTTGGGTAGTTTTCATAGTGAATGCCATAGAAGAACAATTTCTGGTTCCTCAAATAACCTTCCAGTGAACAGTTCCTAAAATAACCTTTTTATTTTTTAGTGCGAAGGACATTTTAATAATCTAAAGAAAAAATTTTTCGCTATAAAGATCTTTTAGGTTCCATGAATGTTAAAATGAAGCTACAAATGCCAAGAAGCTTTAGTGTTGTCTTGCACTTGTAATTTCATCCAGTCCTTGTTGCTAAACAATGAGAGCGACACGCAGGCAGAATGTATCTTTAGATCCATCAGAAATGTGGCAAACATACTCAGCAGAGGTGAGAAACAGACAGCTGCCTGTGTGGAACGGCGATATCCATCAAAAGTGACAATAATGTTAAATGGCGCAAAAGGAGGAAATCCCAGTTAATGGACTCTAAAATAAACTTATTTTACTAAACCAAAAAGGTTTATGGTACCCACCAGGTTGGTCTCCCTAGAGACACATCTAAACACACATAAAAGGAACAAATATGCGGCAAGAACAGTGAATTTGTTTTGGCCTGTTTGAAACGGCTAACAGTGAATAAGACTGATGTTCATTGTATTCTGAAATGAAGCTGGATGTGAATCACTACAGGGAGTCAAAAGTGTGAGTCAGTTGTGGTCTTCAAGACATCATGCATCATCATGAGTCAAATCAGGGCTTTCTTTGATCTCATAATGGACCTTTGAGTCCGAAATATTTGCACGTAAAAAAAAAATAATAAAACCTCCCATTGTGTCAATCACATTTACACACTGCCTCCGAAACTTTCTTCCATCCTAAAAAAAATTAGGACCAGGTTTGATTTTCTGCATCCATAGCATGCATTTTGATAGGAAAGGATGACGAAAACGAAAATTTCGGGCTCAGTGTGCAATGACCTTAACTGAGGCTGAGACCTTAACTGCTCAAAAAGTTGCCCCATGCTATGCACCATCATCCTAACGACAAAGAAACATGTTGTAATTAATGGATTTAAAATGCTAACAAGCTTATTTAAGACATAACAACTACACTCTCAGTACTTGGTGAATAAAGTAGAAAAACTGTCTGAAATTGATATGCTGAACAGCTAAGTTGAGCACTCCCAAACAGGTTTAGCTGCTGAAAACAAGTTTAGTTCCATGGATTTGAATGATGGATGACCAATCCGAACCTTATAATCAGTGGCGCTGCACAAGATCCCAGGCCCTATGCATAAGCAGTCCTAATGGGCTCCTCCCCCTTGAAAATATATATTCCATGACTTTTCAAGGGCCCTTTCTTCCTTTGGGGCCCTGGTAATCAGTACTGGTTTTACCCCCAGTCCGACGCCCCTGGTTATAATGAATTACAATATTGTTACAAATGCCTTTACATTTTAGGAAGTAGATCTGTCAAGGTGATTGTTATCAAACAATGTTTTAATAAGCCCCAAAAATATATTATATATGTAAGTTTATCCATCTTTGCTTCGCTTTCCATCGTTTTACAAAACAGCTCGTTTTGCTGCTTGATACTGCAAACTGGTGTGTCTGCTATATTATTTTAATGTAATCTTAAATATGAACACATCTGTTTGTAGTGCAATCAGTTTTACAGTTTACTGCACTTTGTTATTCTTCTCGTTATTTCCCAACAGCAGCTAATGAACTTCTTCCAGTAAAAGCGCTTACGTTAGAAACTCGTGTTCGCTTGAGGTGGTAACTACAGGAACACCAGTCCGCTGATTTCAAGTTTACATGTTCCGGGGTCGTTTGTCAAATTGGTGAATTGTTTTTTTTGTCCCTTTACGGTCTCACAGAAGACAGAAATGAAACAGAAGACGGGCTTGAAAGGAGGTGAGGTACTGTAGTTAACGTAACTTTACTTGGTTTGATTAACCCATTTAATCCCAAACTTTTCCCAGACATGAACATATATATACACATATACACATATATATATATATAAAACATGTCATTAGTAACCATTTAAAATAATTATTATTTGGAAAATTGTTTGGAAAAGTGTTTGAAAAATTGTGTTTTATGTTCGGTCACAATTGTGACCTATAACCTATAGCACCAGTATTGTAACTTATATGTAACTTATTATTTATAGCCTTTCGTTTTGGAGCTTTGATCCAGCCATCATCTTCTCAGCCATCATCTTCTCAAACAGGAAGTAAACTGCTCTGGTCATCTGACAATTTGCACTAACCATGTAAAACTGCACATATTAAATTGAGACCCTTTATTTTCCTCATATTTGCAGAAAGTGCACTAAAACATCAGTATGGTTTTTAGAGCTTTATTAATGGGAATGTAACTAAGGCCTTTTTCTTCCTTGATTTTAACAAATGCATGAATGGCTTTGTAAAACTGCACTTTGTTGGCATGCACAATCCACCCATATAAACATATGAACCCATATTTCCTTCATTACTCAATAAAGCATTTGAAAAATGTCCTTGTGTGGTTTGAATAGTGTTGATTTCTGTGAATCTCTGTATATGCATGTGTTAACATTTCAATAAACACGGATCGATAACAGTTGTAAAGGGGGACTTGAGTAGGAGCAAAGGTCATTGTAATTACCAATACATAATACAATAATCTCTTGACAACATGACTTTTTTATGAAAAGGTATGGTTATGGAGTAAGCTGCAACACAAAGATGTGTATTTATAAATATAATAAATATATCCTAAAATAAAACAACAATAAGTATGTTTACCTTAAATAAGGATTAAAAGGTGTTATGTGCTTCAAACATATATGAAACATTTTTCTCAGAGTAATTTAAAAAAGATTTCTCCTTTTTATTTCTCGCACATTCACAGAAAATAACTTCTGGGTTGCAAAATAACCTGACTAAAGATTATGTGTTTATTGGTCAACGATGATACATTCTTAAAAATATGAGTGTTTCACGATGCCATAGAAGAACCTTTTTGTCTAAAAGGTTCCGTAAAGAACCTTTAACATCTGAAGAACCTCTCTGTTTCACAAAAGGTTCTTTAAAACAAAGATAAGAAAGAGATCTGTGACATCGCTGTGAAGAACCTTTAGAAGCACCTTTATTAGGCTATTATTTCTTTAATATTTTAGAAGCATGCATGTGGCACATTTCAACAGTATCTGGAGCAACCACAACAAAAAAAAAAATCTGTTATTGTAAAACATGAGTTTATGCTGAGCTGGGAATGTCAAACTGGAAAATGTCAAATCCATAATATAATTTTCTTACATCTGATAGATTGTTGAACTGGATGGGACTTATATATGGGACTATATACAATAATCAATAGCACGATAATCAACTGGTCTCATGGACTGACCCGATCGTTGGTAAGTTGCTCTGGCGTTATTATTGACGAAGAGCCTGACGATGTCACCTTTTGACGTCAGAGGTGAGACATTCCCTTTCAATAAAAGGCGCCGGATCCCAGGAGCATCAGAGGAACAGGAATATTAGCCTACTAGTGCTTTTACTCTCCAAAGACCCAACTGATACTCAGGGTAAGTCCCCGGGCTTCTTCTGATTGTGCATGTTCTATATGTTTCAGAGTGCTTCACTGATGCTGTTTTTCAGATGCACAGGTGTGTCGGCGGAGTTTGTGTGTCTCTTATTGTGTGCGCGTTTCTCACGGAAACACTCGGAATGGTGATCGCGGTAAGAGTTACTTTGATTCAAACTGATGAATTTCATTTGGTTAGTCATTTATGTTTGAAGGATATCAAATTACGAAAAAGTTGAAACAGTGATTTATTAAAGATATAGGAACTGTTCTGCTTCTCTCAACTTCACGGTGGCTTTGGAAAGAAAGAAAACGTTTTCAACGTTGTTGCGTTAGAAAAATAGCGCACGTTTGTGACAACATGCCCCAATACCTGGAAATGTTGTCGCGCTTTATTGGCCAAGTTGTCTACGAGATACGGCATTTAATAGAATATTAGAGGGTTTTCGGCAAAATGATTAAAAAGCATAAATGTAAAATGTAGTAAAATGTCAACAATACTGGAAAAGCCAATTTTATACTGTAATTTAATAAAGTGTATAGAGTTAAAACAATAGAACACAAATGACAAATTGCCCTGATAGTAGTTGAACATACACTTGTTTTGGGAACACAATTTAACCATTCAAGGCCTAGGATACTGGATTTTAGGATTTTGAACCATTATACAAAACTATTGCTAAAGAAAACTTAAAAATGATTATTATTATTATTATATTGTAATTTCAGTTCTGATTATAAGAAACAATATGGTTCAGAACTATAAGTTACTGAGAGATGAGGCATGTAACAACTAGCCCTGATCATCACTTAACCAAAAATGTTTGTAATTTTTGCAGAAAAACTATAAATGCTACAGTAAAAATGTGTTAATAGTTTAACATTTAATTTTACAGTAAATCAAATTAATGTTATTTTTTTGCAAGTATAACTATGAATTACTTTATAATTTATGGTAAAAAAAAAAAAAGTAGACTGGTATATTAGCATTACACCACTTAATGAAATATACAGTAATCAGTTTTAAAATATAAAGGCACCTGTCATCCTATAACACCTGAAACAATTTTTACAGTGAATGTCTGCCAACCAACAGTTTTTAACTGTAAATGCACAACATCATTTTTTTTACCATATATATTTATTGAACCTTCTACATTTATATACCACATGTTCTATAAAACAGGAAAAAGAGAAGAGAGGATGGACCCTCAACAGCGCTGGGTATCTCCTCGGTCCTCGTGAGTTCCCCATTACATCTTTTGTAGACTTTTTTCTATCTACTTAAATAATACCACACTCTGTCTTTCCCTGTAGCTGTTTATTAAAAAACAGCTGCCTATGATTTATGTAACTGTTTTAACGGATACATTTTTTCTTCATTTATTTTCCATTACTTCTGCTTTGAGCGCACAGGGTTGCTTTCTAAACCTTGGACTCTTAAGTTTGCTGTACTGTCTGCTCAGGCCTGTTCGCTCTCTTTGATGAAATATGTTGGGGTGCACTGATGTTCAGCTCACCTGTGTAGGTCAGTTACATAAGCTCCCTGTGTTTCAGGTCGTATTGATCACCTTATACAGATTAAGGATTCTCCCAGTGCAAGGGGGAGAGAAGATCTGCTTGGTCAATGTAAGATAGCACCTGCAGGTTATTGAAGTCAGAGGAGGAATTGCTCTGTGGCGTTTCGCTCTTTATGCTGTTTTGCATTGTGGTGAAGTTTCCATTCGGCACGAATCAAAGAAAGATCTTTTCACCTGAACTGGAAAGATCAACCATTGCTGTTTGAGGGCATCATTTAGTAACATATTCTGTGTGCAAATGCATGAAGTATTCTTCATGAACTTTCTAAATACTTCTTAAATTCAATTAGTACTAACCCATTTAGCAGCAGGTTTCTTTCTGAATAGGCTATATAAGCCTATTTTTCCTTGTCTATTTTGTGCTTTCACTCTTTTTACATCTTTAACTTTACCCTCTGTCTCTGCTTGTCATCTTGCTGTGAGCTTTTGCTGTTGTTTTTGCTGCTAGGTGCAAAAGGACTCTGTGAAAAAGGAGTACACTTTAGAATACTTTAAAAATGATAAAGTGCAAGGTTTTGGACACTTAATTGCATATTTTTCCCATTATAGTTAAAATTTATATTAAATGTATTTAGTTGTTTTTGGACCCACTTAAGTAAGATTTAAGTACATCTTTGAAATATGTTTGAAGTGTAGTTTCAAATGTCATAACAATCATTTATGGTTATTAAAATATGCTTAAATGCAATTTCTATTGAAACTTGTATGTCATGTATTATTTGTAATTATATCTAGTACATTTAAAATAAATGAACTTTAAATGAAATTATAATCAAGTATTTTACATGTGCTGCTTGTCAACATATCAAAATAAGTGTACTTCTTTAAAGCACAACAAAAGATTATTAAAACCTGATTTGACGTACATTAATTTACAACTTATATTACAATGCAGTGCAAGGTTTTTAAAAATACTTAAGTGTGTTAATAAATATAGTCATGAAAGAGGACTTTCTTAAATTTATGTAATATAATCTGCAAATACAAATGTAAAAAATATACTTCTATTTGAAGTACACTAAAAGTACTCTTCTTTTTCACAAGGATGTGAGCATGTGTACTTTGCATTGCAACAAAAAAAAGTAATTCCATGACTCAATTCCTGCAGGTTGCTCTACTCAATCTGTCCCAAAAAACAGAAACCCAACCAAAAAGATATTCCTCGGATAATGACTTGTCACATTAGGAACATATGTGTGCCACAGGCAGGTCTATGAATATCAGCCGGGGCGTCAGGGTCTGACGGCGTGGTGCTCAGCGGGCTGATGTTTAAATGATCAATGTGATTACGTGTGCTTTTGCTTTGTGATCAGATGCCATAGACAGCCACAGGAGCCTTGGCGACAAGCACGGACTGGCAGGCAAGAGAGAAATGCCCATAGATGAAGATTTCAAGACAGGTAAGAAACATGCACGGCCTGTAAGGCCTCATCAGTGTGAAAACCCAAAATAGATTTGTGTTAAGATCATGATTCTATAAGCTTCATTAGACTCTCTAAAGGCCAGGAAGTTGATTACACTATTCATTTATCGTTAATGCACTTTCACAGATGTTGTGGCAAGGCTTTGGAAGTAAATTCATAACTGAGAATGAACCTATAAAATCTTGTTTCTGCTTTTTAGCAGCTCTGAGGATAGCAGATGAGGATATTGTCCACACTATTATAGACTTTCTTTCTTATCTCAAATTAAAAGGTAAGTGCAGTTGTTATTTATTAGATTTTTTTTATAGATTTACAAAACTAAAATAAAAGATATCAACTTCAAATTGTTGTGAGTATAGTTAGTATATAAATATGTATGAAATTTTAGTAGTACATTTTTAAATACTTTTATTCAGCAAAGATGCATATTAATCAAAAGAGACTAATATATATATATATATATTATACACATATATAAATATATATATATGTATATAAACCCTCCCTTTGATTTATTTAATTGCACTTAAGATTTAATTAGTTTTTTCTTTTTGAAGAAATGTTATACTGAAATATGAAATAAAATAAACAAAATTTTTCAAATTGTAATCATATTTGGCAATACTAGCTGTATTACTATTAACTAACTGTTTTTAGAAAAAATTCAAATAAAAGGAAAGACCAAAGAAGTTTTCAGTATTTTTTGTTGTTGAAATTCATCTGCTGTGTTAGAAACCATTCAATCCAGTCGTCGCTTCTTACATTTAAAATTTGTTCATTTCAAATTCCAAAGCAGTTAAATTTATAAATGTAGAATTCAACTCTGAATTCTAGTAACTGAAACCATCAAAATATTAATAAACAGACACATAATAGTAATGTATAAACTGTAATTCTGAATAACCACCTCTGTAGGTTTTATGCAAATAAGAGCTTAATTTGACCGCAAGAAAGAGAGTTTTTCACATTTTTACTTACTTCCCCCTGCAGAAATCGGAGCTCTCGACAGTCTGCCTTCCTCTCTCACGTCAGACGAAATAAGTCAAGTCTAATTTTGACCGAATCCAGCACGGACACACCATGACCTCCACAGCGGCCGACTGAACTCACTCTGAGGCTGCATTAACAATCAACGTCTTCTCCACCGCACTGTTCTCCACACGCTAAACTCTCAATATCACCACGCAACTTTAATCTGTCAGAATCACTTGACGCCTGATGTGGAGATGGATTCAAAAATAAAACCTATAAATGGCATTCGACTCACCTTATTGTCTGTCTCATATTTTATTTTATATTCATAGAAAAAGGCAATAAGACCTAAGGTTTCTTCACTATTTTACTTTTTAGTACATACAGGCGGAAACATGAATTATTATTACAGCATGCTGTTTCTCTGGTCTTATCTTCCCAGAGGTCATCTGGCACTCAGACAGTGTGACACACAATATGGAGATCACCAGGGTAAGCTTTCCCCAGTGTAGTCCACAAATCCACCGTGATGCTTCTCTGTTAATCCAGAAATGACAGACAACACTGATGATATGCTCTCCTCTTGGCTCAAAGGTGCCTTCAAATGCAAGAAAATGGGTTAACACATCATTTTTTATCAAGACAACTAATAAAAAAAAATACATTTAGACTCACCATTGATCCACCCATATCAGTGCGCACCCAACCAGGGTGAAGGGCGACGCATAAGATCTTCTCCGCTTCCAGATCAACAGCCAAACATCTTGTAACCATATTCAAGGCACTCTAGAATGTCAAAAATCTAAGTTAAGCATATAGAAGTCCATAATTTATCCCATAAAACAACCAAACAGGTGTTTTACCTTAGATGCCCTGTAAGCGTAAAACTTGAAGCTCCCAACTTCGCCCCAGTTGAGCTGCACAGATCCCAGGAGCGACGACACATTGATCACAGCGGCTCTCTGGATTCCCATGTCACTGCCTTGAGCTGCCGCCCTTCTCAACAATGGCAGGAAAGCCTAGAAAAGATCATGGGGTACTCATAAATAAATATTGAAAATAAAATACTGTTAGGAAAGATTAGAGTTGCCTTTGGATGGTTATTAATCCAGTCATATTACCTTGGTCACAAAAAGAGGAGCCACTGTGTTACTCTCATAAGTTTTCATCATGGCATCTCGAGTGACCGTGTCCAGTTCACATGGCATGTTAATCGCTGCATTATTAATTAAGCAGTTCAAACCATCAGTGCCCACAATGGATTCCACTGACTGCACTGCTGCATCCACGCTGCTGTCGCTGGTCACATCTGAAATTATAAAGACAGACTGATTTTTGAATCCATTTGATCTGGTGGATCTAAAAAAAAACAAAAAAAAAAACAACGAATCTCAAAAGACCAATCTCAATGGTTTATTTATCTAGTTTATTTTTGTACAAAATAAAAATCAATGAAATATATTACAGAAGAGCATAGCTAGAAAACTGCTCACTATGCAACTTTCGATTACTTAGGACCAGTGTTTTGAACTAAAACGACTGAAAACTATTTTAAGTAATTAAAATAAAGTTTGGAATGAACCAACTATATGGAAAGTAAAATTGAAAATTGAAACTTAATAAAATAAAAAATTAAAAGTAAATGGTATCATTAAATAAAAATAAAATAAATACTATATATTATTATGATTTCCAGAAGTGTTTGAATCCGACAGATAACAATTACATAAATGTAATTTGGACTTTATTATAATAAATCTGACAGGGAACTTTGATGTGGACATCAAACACTTGTCACCGTCAAGAAGAACAATTATTTGTCCTTTGTCTCCACCTACTGGACATTTATAAGAATTGCACTAAAGTAGTAAAAATGATAATGATTTTTTGGCGTTTGGGTGTCATTTAAGATACATTATATTAATTGTTAAATAATACATATGAACAAATACACAGTTTATGTGTTTTATATACTTTTTATACATACCTCATTGAAACAAATATAAAGTAACGTTACTGAAATTCTCAACCAGTCAAAAAAAGCAGTCGGTGAACTAAACATTAACATAATTATTGACAAAAATCGTCTTTATGATGATGCAGAAGTGGAATACTACATAATTTAATTCTCTTAATTTATTTAGATTTTGCTCGTGTTGGTCACGTGACTGTGTAACTTACCTAAAGGCAAAACATGAACGTTTGGATGCGATTTGGCGAGTTCTTGCAGTTCCTGACAATGACAGTAAACCATAATCACTCGTTAAGCCACTTGACAGGTATGTTTATGTACACAGACGCTATGGTGCTCTGTGATGGCCTACCTTACCTTTGCAGCGGCTGGATCCCGCGCGGTCGCGATGATCTTTTGTGGTCTGTTCGGTGAATCCAGCAGCTGTCGGACCATTTGCAGTCCGAGACCTCGATTTGCCCCCGTGATGAGCACCGAGCGACACTTTGAGAAATTGATCTTCATTTTCAAGACGTGAGGAACACTCTCACTCTCAAGCGCACCCTCTTAAAGTATTTCACAACCTAAACAAGTTGAACAGGTCCAGCTGGAGGTGGTGTTAGTTTCAAAAGGCGCCAACCCACTTTTATACAGTCTATGGACCAACCTCCATACATTAGCTAATGCATTAAAAATGAATAGGGAAGATGACGCTGCAGAATTCTCTTACTTTTGTAATGGTTTTGTTGAAATGCGTAATCTTAACAAATTGTTTACAAAGCGGGTTTACAAAATAAAACAAAAATGTGTGAAATACCTTTTACTGTCTATGTGAAATACAGACGCACGCGCCCTCTCACGGTGTTTATGCGCGTGAGCTCAAATCCCGTTCGCGCTTTTCTACAGTAGTTATCTGAAACGTCGAAAAACATATCCAAAACACTTGTACGATTTAAGATAAGTTAATTTTGTTAATTTAAGCAGCCAAAATATCACTAACGCACTTATATATCTGGTAAGTATATCATAAAGTCTGCAGAGCTTATATTTTACTAATATTTTGAGGCGGACGAATGATTAGCTAATGTAAATCGCTAGCAAAACCAGTTTACCTCAGAGTTAGTAAACTAAACATCTTATTTAAATATTTGCTTATCTAGTTATATTTATATTATTATATACATTTTTTTTTAGCTCAACACAAAATAAATATCTTAAGAATGGAATAGTTTACTGAAGAGTATAACGTTACAACTTTCTATTACGTAAGTAAGTCGGGACCAGTGTTGTTTTTAAAAATAATAATTTAAATGAAATAGAAATCTTAAAATTAAAGAAGACAAAAGCACAGAATTACTAAAATTTAGATTAAAATGACAACTTTGCTAACAGCATCTGTAGATTAACATTTTGTTTTCTTTTATGCCTGATTGATTATATGTGATTCCAGTGCCATCTAGAGTTGTAGAATGAATGAGTTGGAGGACCAAGAGTACAGCTACAAAAGAGACTTATCTGAAGGGTCTCTTGTTCCTTCACACCACACCCATGACAGTCCTAGAATGGCAAATCTCATTAGTCACGGGATGCATTCAGTACCGGGTTACTCCAGGATGGAGGACGACTACACCACTTACAGGATTCTTCCACAGCTAACATGTGATCCTGTGCCTCCAGTAGCCCACTTCAGCTTAGCGTCCTATCCTGAATACTTACTGGCTCAGTCTAGCCATTATCAGCATGTACTAGGCCAACCGTACAGCTCCTGGCCATCCCAGGAGGCTTTTCATTATGGCATGTCATCAGTGAGTGTGAACAAAATGAAAGGATTTTCTGTGTGAAATCTGAAATTATGAGTCGGAACCGAACACATAAAGCACACGTGTCATGTCCTTAACTCATTAAATAAGTAAACAATGCAGAATTCTTTCTCTCATAGGGAGAGATCTGTCGAGCGGTCACCAGTATCAGCTCTGATAGTGCAGATGTTTACAGTCTGGAGGGGTATTCTACAGATCAAGGATTCAGACATCACGATGTAATGTGCTGCCTGAAGAAGTTTGTGTCATGTATGCAAAGCTTGTTTTGAAGGGACTTAATGGATTATTCGTATATAATTTTCAGAAAAATCAGCCTCATGCTCTTCATGTGCCACCTCATGACCAGAAGCTTCCAGTTGACACATCTAATATTTGTCAGGTATCATGTTTCTCAAATGTCCCATATATATATACAAAATATATTATTGCACAAACAAACACACGTCATAATTCTCATTATTTTCTCAAAAAATAAAAATAAAATGGTCATTTATATGTGGTTTTCAAAAGAAAAAATATATTAAAAAAGAATATTACCAATTGATTAATGTACGATAGAGCCTGATAGAGAATGTTTTTAAAATCATTATATTTGCATTTTCATTTGATGCCACTAGTTAGAAACTATTCAGAGTGTCAGGAGCTGATTGTGCCAGATTTTAGAGAAATAAAAATGAAGTCATTTCATCTTCTCTGAGATGTTACAGCCGGTGCAGATTGTGTGTGATGTGACCGGTGGAGGGCAGGTGGTCGTGCTGAACCATTGCAGTCCCGATCAGATTCCTCACTCTCTGATGATGGATCTCAACACAGTGTCTCTGCCAAAGCCATCTGAGCAGAGCTGCTCTACTGAGGACCACTCACCCACCGAAAAAGGTTAAACAATTATACTTGAAAACACTTGGAACGATTACAAAATGTAGACCCTTAAGGTCATTTAATTAATTTTTTATTCATGCATTTTTCATAGTTTATTTTTTCCCTGGGGTCTGTGTATAATGCTCATTAAGGTTTTTTGGTGCCAAAACCATGATGATTTAGTGTTTCGTGGCCATTTTCCATGCTTTCCATGCTCCTTAGAGTTGAACAGGCCTTTTTTTGTTGCTGTGCCTTTCAGTCTTCTATAGAAATAATCCTTTTTGCATGTAAAATGAAATGCATTTACTGTTGTTAAAAATAAACTCAAATAACTGAACCTCATATCTACTATGAGGTTAGTAGATAAATGTACTGTTGAAGTATTTAAATGTCATCAGATGCCAGACATTCGGAGAAGATCACGTCCACTGGACTGCCTCAGACCCACAAGACATCTGCAGGTGTCACATTCAACCTTGCGCCAGGACCTTACGCTTCTCAGGTAGATTTGCTGGGAAGCTGCATCAGTCAGTCTGAAACATTGAGTGAATGGTTAGCCTTTACCAGATAAATATATATAGGCCTATACTTATTTAAAAATATTTAAAAACACAATTAAGACATTACTTTATGCAAAATTATCCAAAAAAGGTGTTACATATTTGTGAGTGGATTACCAGTTAATTTGTAGGCAACATTAGAGTCTATCTATTCAGAGGTAAGATGGGATAACAGTCAGGTGTCAGTGACGGTCCTGTTTTATTTAAAGAACAGGGATCTATCAATATGATCTTAACAACAAGTTTGAATAATTCAATGTAAAATACAACATGTTTGTATAGTTATTCAAGATCAACGTAATACTCCACGAGATAACAAAGGAACCCAGAGTAACTTCTAAGCAGCTAAAGGTCTCTCTCACATTGATTAATGTTCATGAGTCCATCATCAGGAGAACACTGAACATCTATGGTGTGCATAGCAGAGTTGCAAGCAGAAAGCCATTGCTCTCCAAAAAAAAACATTGTTGACTGTCTGCAGTTTGCTAAAGATCATGTGGACACAACAGAGGCCTATTGAAGAAATGTTTTGTGGACAGATGAGACCAAAATAGAACTTTTTGGTTTAAATGAGAAGTGTTATGTTTGGAGAAAGAAAAACACTGGATTGCAGCATAAGGACCTTATCCCATCTGTGGTTAATCATCTTATCATCTTATTCCATTAGATGGTAATGGTGATATTAATGGTTTGGGCCTGTTTTACTGCATCTGGGCCGGGACGGCTTGCCATCATTTATGGAACAATAAGTTCTGAATTATACCAGTGAATTCTAAAGGAACATGTCAGTATATCTGTCTGAGAACTCAATCACAGGAAAAAGTGTGTCATGCGGGAAGACAACAACCCCAAGCACACAGTTCATTCAAACACCTCAATCCTGTTGAAATGTTGTGGCAGGACCTGAAGTTAAAATTAATTTTAAATTAATAAATTACATTTGTACCTTTTTTAGCTTCATCAGACGCTTTGCCCTACTCAGATTGTAGAACTGGAAGAGGAAGGACAGACCAAAGGACGTAGACGGTACGAGTATCATTACATAAAAACCTCATGCCTCTCATGTTCATTCTTGACAGCTGACCTGTACTTTTTGTAAAACAGTTAAATCATGGTATGACTATTCTTTGTTTATTAGTGTGAAGTGGGAAAAATCTAAGCGACCCTGCAACTGCACAAAATCTCAGTGTCTGAAACTGTAGGTATTTTTTTTTTTTTTAGTATTTCAGTTCTTCAGATGTAACCTCTACTGAGCCATGGTTATATTACCCAACAAATTTATTTGCTTTGGTCATGATGACTGATGCCTCTCTACAAAAATAACTGCTATGTCCCGACCATGAAGAATCAGCTCTTACCAAATGATTTATTTTTTGCAGTTATTGTGAATGTTTTGCGAACGGAGATGTCTGCAACAACTGCAAATGCTTAAACTGCTACAATAATACTGAACATAACTTGGAGAGATCCCAGGCTATAAAGGTCAACCACATGACAGAAACCTCATAAAATAAACCAGCTTAAATGGTCTCTTTGATTAG
Organism: Carassius carassius; assembly: GCF_963082965.1. Taxonomy (NCBI): domain Eukaryota; kingdom Metazoa; phylum Chordata; class Actinopteri; order Cypriniformes; family Cyprinidae; genus Carassius; species Carassius carassius. Next base: position 7,076,870 of record NC_081797.1, on the reverse strand, counting down.
ATGGCACTTCAATTTCTTTAGGCCTGTCTGGACAGGAATCCAGGGGCTTTTCGGCCTAAGATTGGCAGTAGGAAACAGGGGAATGTGAAGGGATGTCACACAAAGGGCTGCAACTGCAAGCGTTCAGGCTGCCTGAAGAACTACTGCGAGTGTTATGAGGTAAGCTGACCTGATAAGTAGTATATTTTCAATAATGTATTTATTTGTAGTCACTTTACACTGCAATTCCACACAGGCCAAAATCATGTGCACGTCCACCTGTAAGTGTGTGGGCTGCCGAAACTATGAGGAAAGTCCTTCAAAGATGAGCTCTGAGTGGGACAGGCCTAACTCCAGCATCTACTACCCAACCAGGTACATGTAATTCCACTGTAATACTAATCATGTAATTACTATTCATTTAAAAATAAAATTAAAATCAAAACACTAGGAACTGTTGGCTTGTCTTGTCAAAAACTTGACAACTTTTGATCAGTTTCATGTGTCTTTTTTGAAAAAAATTATTTCTTTCTTTCTTTCAAATCATATTCACCCCAGACTTTTGAATGTGTCTCCCAGATGCTTCAAGAAACCTACCTGCACAGCTACAGTACTGTTAAAACTGCCAAAATCAATGTCGTAAATAGTTTTTCTTTGTCAATGAACTTCTATTAACTAAAATAAATCAACATTTGGTGTGAGCATCCTTTGCGTTTAAAGCAGCTTTTGCCCTTGGTGCACTTGGGCATTGTTTTTCAGGTATGTCTATTGAAGCATCTTGGAGACGTTGCCACAGTTCTTCTGGATTGAATCTGTCTCAGTTTGTTCTGTTTCATCATGTTATTCCATATATGTGAAGCACTGGCTGTTGTGTTTGGAAATGCAAACTGATATTTTCACTACAGCAAAAGATAGACATAACTGAATTAAAACCATTTTTTATATGGTGAAAATACTCCGTTCTTCTAATTTTGGCCAACACTTGATATCATAAATACAATAATGTATATACAGACACCTCACTTCCGGTATAGGAGGCGTTTCCCTCCCACCTCCACTTCCTCTGTGTGACACCGCAAGCACATATGCAGTTAGAGTCACTCACAGCAATAAGTGGAACTGTCAGCTATGTCCTATCGATCATATTTAAAGAGTAAAAATGAGGGCCCAAGACTTTCAAGGTTGATCTTCAGTAGATCATGTGAATCAAGAGGCCTTCAGTGTCACTTTCAAGACTGATTGGACATGGATTTCTATGAACTGTTAGCCCACATTTATGGCATCACTGTAAACTAGCCCAACGAGATTGAGGTTACAGGCTACTGTTTGTGTCGTGCTTTGTTGGTTGTTTTTCAAATGGTAGTAAATGAGAGCAGTAGGGTTTTGTTATTCCTTTGGTCACTGAGGGTGTCTCTGTTGATAGGAGTCCTCTGGCGTGCATCACGCCCGATGTAGTGGAAGCCACATGCGGCTGTCTCCTCGCCCAGGCTGAAGAGGCAGAGAAGGAAGGGTACACTGCGGCTCACACTGAGAGAATGATTTTGGAGGAGTTCGGCCAGTGCCTAATGCAGATTGTCCGATCAATATTCAAATCTAACAGCGTGCAATTCAATGAGTAGCGGGGGAACAAATGCTCAGTGTTATGATTGATCCAGATGTGATTTGGTTACCGACAAGTGTTGTTTTTCTTTACTTCAGAAAAACACTTTTCTTTACTTTCTTTGAAAAATTCACATCGTCACGACTTTAATAGCACATTTTATTTATAGTTATTTATATATTATACTATTTATTCATTTATTTATTAATCTCTTTTTATTTATATTTTTCATTCCCACCACTTCACTTCAAAATTGTATTTATATTTAAATATATTATCTATATGTTATTTAAATTAATCCAACCACGTTTTTATTTGCAGTACGTTAATATTATTGTGTATTATATAGTATGTAAACAATTTGAACAGGAGCAATGTTTACATTTTTTTTTCCACATTACCTGTTACTTGTTCTGGAATATTTAATCCTGTTTGGAAACTTGATCTCGGTTCTTGCATTACAAATTTAGCGTTCTCATTTTGCCATTTTTGGCTGTTTTTCTGTAATAGAGCAGTCACTGGCTTTATGCATCAGTAACTGTTTTTCTGTCAATATTTATTTATTTAAATATAAATGGCATGTTACTTACAAATTATTAAAATATTTATTATTACTTGTATATATTTCCATTCTTTCCCACCACTGTACATCTGAATGATTTTAATTGAACATTTAATTAATATTATATATATATTTTAATATAAATATTATTTACATTTTTTATATAATTTATATTACCACATAACCTGCTGCTTGTCCTGAAACCTTTTTTACTGTTGGAAAACTTGATCTCGCTTGTTGTGTCAGGGAATTTCGATCAGGTTCTCAGTGCAAGCATTTCCATCCATTAGAAATTTAGCTTGTTAAAATGTTAATTTTGCCATTTGTGAATGTTTTTTTCTGTAATGGAATTCAGTGACTTTTTTCCTGTTACAGTGATATATATATGACTGACTATATAATTGACTGACATTTTTTTTTAAATCATTCCATTTCTTAAAGCTTTTATCTTAACACTTACCAAATCTCCAAATTTGACCACATTCTACATCAGTTTGGATTCAACTCAGTTTGGATTCAAGGTTGAGACACTTTTAGGAGAAAAACGTGTGTTTTCCTCATTTGTAGAATTTTAGAGAGACAGCTGTAGGGTAAACCTCACCGTATTGACTTTCATTATGGCAGATGCTCTTGACGTCAAGAGTGTTCCCATGATAGGACAAGGTTCAAGCAAGTGATGTCTCTCGCAGGGGCTTGTATTGAACCTTGGGTCCTGTTGTTAAAGAAGGACATAAATAGAGGAGTAAAGTACTGGACCACTCAGATTTGTTTAGTTCTTCTGATCAAAACCATTCTTGATCCGACAAAAATGGTAAATATGCATATACCTATTTTTATGTGCATACATTAGAATAGAATACCATTATTTTTTAACTATTTTCTTTTCATAGATATCAAGGATGTGGATTTTATGGACATGCACAGTCATATTTTTACTGGTGAGAGACTGTCATTGCATTCAAAAGGTAAGATCTTTTTAGTGTGAAATACCTTTTTATTATGATTACCTATGCTGTTTCTTTGACTTATTTACTGTTTATGTCTTTTAATAGACCACGTTATCGAAGAACTGGGGACCACAGTCAATGCTCTACTTAAAGGGAAAACGTGAGTGTTGTCTGGCCCCCCAATATTCTTGAAGTAATCAAATCGATTGCCTGTTATTGCTGATCCTGAGTGTCTGTTTTAGCTGCAATCTTTCGTTTTAAGTGTCCAGATTTTGATTGCTTGCTATATTTGTATTGACTCTCCCTTTTTCCCTGCAGATGGAAGACGGTTTGTTCCTGACATTGATGATATTATTTCAAGTTCAGGGTTGAAAAGCTGGTACGCAGTTCTCAAAGGTGTGGATCAATAATTCCTTAATATGTAAAATGGGTGCAGATGCTGTAGATAAATGAAACAAATTTTGACTGCTGTGTTTTCTTGAAGGGTTTCAGAAACTGAAGTCGCTGAACGCAAGAAAACAATCAGGATTGTTCACAATGCAGAACTTTGTTATCCGTTAATCTTTTTGTTTGCTGGGTCTGTACAGTGTGCCATATTTTATAATGTTTAAGATTCAAAATAAATCTTTTTATGTCAAATACGTGGGAGATTGATTGATTTATTTGACTGTTTAGATGGGGCTTTATATATTTTAGGATTGATGGTATATGTTCTGACAGTGGTGTTAGTCATGTTTTTATAAATAAAAGTTATAAATCAAACTTTGTTTGACTTGTTAAGATAACATTCACACTGAAGCTGACTCACATGCCTAGTTGTATGTGGTTATTTTATGCATGCACATTTGTTTCAGTGGCTATTCAATTTTAGTTGCACTTTTCTTAATAAACTGAGGTCATTGTATGTACATACAGACATTAACAACCCAGCTGAGGTACTTCAGATGACCTTAAATACCTCCGATTCACAGCCAAACTGCAACAGCTGCAAAAGGAGAAATCAGATCATGTGAGCAAGACGTGTCGCCTGCTCAGAGAGCAATGGCTCCTTTCACTGCCCTCAAATACACTTCAGTGTATTCAGTGAAAACACAATGGGAGATATTATCTCTCAATATGAGTTCCGGTTAACAGTGTAGATTCATTTATAAACTGCAACGTTCATCTGTCTCTTTCGCCATGCCTTTAGCCACTTTCACTTTCTCAGGTTCACATAACTTTGCAGCAAGCAATTGTGAATAGGTCTGTGTTGTATTTTAAGTATTTGTATGAATGGACTTTGGTATAGCTCAGGCACTTTTAACGTTTTAAATGTTACTTGAGTGTTTACAGTGGCGGGAAAATTAACTTAAGGGATGCAAATAAAAGGTTATGATTACAAACGAATGCATCAAAACATCACAAAATTCATTAAATCTATTACTAATATTTGCTCATGCTTGTTGTACTGTTTTCCCACTGAATATGATGTCAATTCCAAGATGATAAAATACTGACTTTCAGTTATTAATCAATTAAAATTCACACCAGCACTAGTCTCATATATAGTGAGTAAAATATTTATCCAATATGTGTTTATTTTTAATTATCTAGATAAATTGATTGACATTTAATTAATACATTTAACTGATACAGTAAAATAGTAATGCTGTGAAATATTGCGACTTAATATAATTTATTCCAGTTATGACAAATCAGAATTTTCAGCATCCACGATCCTTCAATAACAATTTTTTGGCGACCTGCTCAATAAACTTTATTTCTTCAAAAAAAAAGAAAATAAATGTATATGATGGGGACGTTGCTGGTTATATATCAATAGCTCCATCTTCTGGTATATTACTGGTGAGGCAGAAGGAACTCCAAATGGTTAACAATATTAATATTATTATTAATAGGATACTTATTTTAAGTCTGCGTATAGGCTATATTTTGAAATGCAGGTTTGAAATTCAGCCACTTAATGAGAACAAGAAAATCGATACGTTTACTAACTAAACAAAGTTCAGTATACATATACAATACAAATCAACACTCAAATGTAATAAAATAACAGGTAAAAAGTAGGAAAAAATGAATAAGTCCTAAAACAGTACTTCCGTTTCAAAGGCTTGCAGAGAGGTCCATTAATTTAAAGACTTCTTGCTGGTTGCAGGTACAAAAAAATAAAAGAAAAAAGAACGCTCTCGGTCTCGGTGCGTCTTCGCGCAAACAGAATCGTACAGCCAATTAAACAGATCGAGTTTATCACACGCGCAGCGGATTGGCAAACACACACATCTTTTTCTTTTTTCCTTACCGTGACCTTAATAAGGACTTGGCAGGTGTACAAGAAACTGCAGCTCTGCCTCTGCTCTGACTTTCCCTGTAGGGCGCATTTCCAGAGCACTCGAGCCGCGCGCGAAAGAAGCATTTATTTCAGCGTTTGGATATATCCAACAATTAACAGGACGATGTCATGCTTGAATCGCTCGCTTCATCTGCTGAGGGCTGTGATGAGACATCAAATCATACCTAAAGCTAATATTTCTGCCAAACCCGCCAAACATGTGCTCTCCGCTGGGGTGAGTATGAGTTGATTTCACTTGCTGCGCACTTGGATCAGACTCAGCGCGCGCAAGAGCCTGGCGGCCTGTGAAATACATGTACAAGGTTTTTATATTTAATGCCTGAATGGGCGAAGATAAAAAAAAGTTTTAAGTATGACATGAATACCTGTAGGCTATATAAATAAAATCTGACCCAGTATATAATGTAAAATGAGACTGGACAAATTCCGATAACGCCAATGATCGTATAAGTGAGTGTAAATGGCGCGCGAGTCTGTTTTCTGTCGTATCAACATTTTCTTAGCCATACAATAAAGAAATTAATACTATTCTTTAATTTATGTTTGAAATGCTTCGTGCCCTTGTACGTTCCTGGAAAACAGCCAATTTGCTGATCTTCTCGGACAAATAAAGTCGTCAAGTTGGGAAATCCAGCGCTTCATGCGATGGTCTTGCAGCTTGTTTGCTGGTCTGTGCTGTTCTAGACCAGCTAATATGTCCCAAAACATCAGATATGCTTTCATATAAAATACCTCAAGTTGTGCACAAGTACATTTTGCCCAAATAAAAATCGCATTATGGTCTCCAAGGGAAAAGGAGCCAAAAATATAACCAGCTTGAGGGTGATGCATGGGAAAATAGCTTGGCTAGTTTTATAACTTAAAAAAACAGATGAGCATCTGATCTGATGACCATCTCTGTGTTCTCATTGCAGGAGCAGGTCTTTGTAATGGTGACCATGTTCGTGACCATCCTGGGCCCCTCTGGCTGGGTCCTGGCAAATTTGGAGGAGTACAAGAAACGTCCTAGCGGAGCTGCATAAGAACCACTTGTCTTTGAGCATTCCTCCTTACTAAGACCATTTTCCCCATGTTAAGAATGTGTTAATAAATGAATGTACACCACAAACTGGTGGCTCTGGTCTGTACTGAATAAAAGGTTTTCTATTCCAAGTTGCATTCTACTTACAACATGTGCTTTAAAGTTGCAGGTACACGACCACAAGTCAACATAACTGAAACTAAAAAGATAAAAACCTTTCAATATCATAAATGACCATTTCAAAGTAGTTGACACTGTGAATTTCACTTGTAAAAACTAAGCAGCTAAACTCAGTGAGGTCACATGTTCCCAAACGTTATGACACAGATGACTATATTTTCAGGGTTTAACTTTAACACTGCTGTTCTCCAGTCAATAAAGATCTAGAATGAACAGACCTATTGATGACAAATATACACAATTTTGCTTCAGACGAAGAAAAAAAAAAAAACCTTATAATGACCCAACTCAAAATATCAAATGGTTAGTACATCCAAAAAGTAAGATCTATCATCATTTACTCACCCTCATGTTGTTACAAACCTGTGTGATTTTCTTCTGTGGAACACAAAATCACATATATTTTAAGGAACATTTTTAACCCAGGGCGTATAATTTTTATTTTCGGATCAACTATCCCTTTACATTTGGTGTTGCATATAAAAACCAAAAGAACGATTGTGAAAACAAGCTGCTTTAATGACATAATGAAGATACTGACACGTATCACATTAAGAACTGAGACTCAGGGAGAATGCAATGCAAGGGAACATTTGAATGGGACAGACAGCATGAAGGACATTCAAGTGAGGATGTCCTGAGCCTGCTGTTCCACCAACATGGCCATGTTCTTAACATCCCCACACCAGAAGTCCAGACGATCCTTCATGCCCTTAATCTGTGGAGATGGGGGAAAAAAACACTTAGTGTTGGCCGTAGAAAGTTTATGTATATGTATATATGTCTTCATTGGTTTGGACGTACCTGCTGCACGTCCAGTACTCTGGGCTGGACCCAGGTCATGTGAACTTTCTTTTCCACCTCGTCAATGCTTCCCTTGATCAGTCCGACAGACAGAGCCTTCATCACCAACAGCTCCACCTGAGGGAAAGGAGAAGGATAAGAGCATCTCCAAGACACCGATTAAGTCTGGTCCTGGATATAATACACTAAAAACACTTTATTATTACTAGCTTCAACCTGTGTCTACGTGATGAGTGAAAATGTTAGCCAGTAAGAGTACCATATACATGAGATTGAAGAAAACCATAAAAAAGCATTTAATGCTGTCTTATATGTTAATACATAAAAGTTATTTTTAAAACTACAATATAAATATAATTTATTAATAAACTACTTAATGCTGTGTCTATTCATATATTAATAAACTGATAATAAATGTATTATATATTAAAAAAAAATTCTGATTCAAAAGAGAAAGAAACAAACCTCATTCACTTGGATTTTTGCACTCTGTGCAATTTCCTGGAACGTCAGCTGCCTGTGATTGGCTGGCCGTGTGAAAGTCATCTATGAAGACAATCAGTCATTAACTGTTTTAGCTTTGTTACTCCATAATAACTCTTCCTGTGCAACTTAATTAGCAAGTAATGATGTACTTAAGAAAATGTCCATAAATAGATTTGGAGTCAATTACAAGTTTGATACATTCTTAATCAATAGCATGTATACCTCCATGACACAGAGTAACTGGATCTTCTGCATGAGTTTGGCCTCATGAGCTGCGAGATCAGGCTTTGAGGAGAGAGAGAGAACAACAAAAAATTAATGCAGGTTCACCAAGTAAAAATATTGACAAATCTGAAAAACACTTGATAAGGTTTTTTTTTTAATTTTATTTAATTACTCACCTGTTGACCCCATGCGGTCTTCAGGGCTTGGAATTTCTCCACGTTGCCTGCATTAAATGCATAGAGTGTGTCTATCAGCCACTGTTTATCTGTGTTCCTCAGTGACTCCAGGACCGGGTGCATCAGCTGTAAACATGACAAGCTGTTAGTGCACATAAATCCATAAGGACAAGCAGTTGCCAATGAAGGAGACACGTAGCAGAGAAATTAACTTCAAAATCAAAAGAAAATATAGAAATAAAAGCACATTCAAAATAATAACATATACTATTACATGAAATAAATAACACGTACGACAGGCACTTACCAGTTCTCCGAAGTTGTACACTCCCTCTCCGAGAAGGCCGGCCAGGCCTAATGTGAAAGCTCTTTCTTGTTGCTCTGCTTCTGTTATGAGATAAAGTGAGCATTAAACCACAATCCTAACTGCATCAGCATCTGGTCATTTTTCACCTTGATTTCTGTAGGGCCACCACTAGAGGGTGACACTGTTTCCCCAAGTCTCTTGTCAAATGTAAACATCCAGAAGTCATAATATTTACCTGGCAAGTCTTTTGCTTCCACACATCCCAAGTACCGCAGGGCGTCCCTGTAGTACATAGCGTGGTTCCCAATGATGCGGTAATATTTGCTTGACAGATCGTAAAATCGCCCGTGCACTGACGTCACACCAGGGAGATTGTTCAGCATTTCATCCACTTCCTCTATTAATTTCTGCAAATTTATAATACATAATACATGAATAATGGCCTCAAATAAAAGTGGTGATATCACTAATTTTGTAGATCATGTAGAATCCTATTCAGGGCTTGACATTAAAGGGTTAGTTCGCCCAATTTGCAAAATTATGTCATTAATAGTCATTATCTGGCTCAGCTCGGTGTTCATCTTCAGTTCTCTCTTCACAGCAGTTCAGTCAGTGTACTGTTTGAGTAAATGAATTACTCCGGGATATTGGTTTGTTTGAACTCAGAGGGAGTGTCAGCCACATTAAACAAGTTAACAGCTTAAGTAATTTGTGGATTAATGCATATTGGAGACGTGAACCATTTAAAACGATTCAGTTCGATTTGGTGAACTGGTTCAAAAAGATCCAGTTACATCAAATGATTCGTTTGCGAACCGGATATGACAAACTGCTTTGTTTTGAACTGTCTCACAAGACACGGAAGAGAAGACAATGCTGACTAAAGTCGTAGTTTTTGCTATTTTTGGACCAAAATGTATTTTCGATGCTTCAAAAAATTCTAACTGACCCTCTGATGCCACATGGACTACTTTGATGATGTTTTTCTTACCTTTCTGGACATGGACAGTATACCGTACACACAGCTTCAATGGAGGGACTGAGAGCTCTCGGACTAAATCTAAAATATCTTAAACTGTGTTCTGAAGATAAATGGAGGTCTTACTGGATTGGAACGACATGAGGGTGAGTTATTAATGACATAATTTTCATTTTTGGGTGAACTATCCCTTTAACGCTTGTCCAGGACAAGTCATACAGTCACTTGGTTTATCTATTGAATGAATTATCCGTTCGAAAAAATTGCTGACTTGCCGCCACCAACTGGTGGTTTGGTTTCATATTTAAAAGTATCATTGCATTTTTCCAACATTCCATATTTATTTTGTAAAAAAAGAAAAACATTAATCTTATAACATTATTTATGCATTTGCAATAGTATTGTGTAAATGCATTTATAGTAGTTATAGTAAATACATCTCAAATGCACTTTTAATGCAGCTTTAGTATTTCCTCTGCAGTGGAAAGATGGAGTTTGTTGATCCTGATTTAATTTGAATGGTAACAACCATACAGTCTAATTATTCTAACTGAACTTTTTACTAAGAATTATGAAGAATTTTACATAAATGATGACGTGTACATTTAGTAAGGTTAGGAAAATATTCCCCTTCATAAAGTTAAAAAGTGTCCAATCAATTTAAGGCAAATATTACAAATATGCTGATTAAAGTAGGACCTCACAGAGCAGCGATGAAGAGTATTGCTTCAGAAGGGATTAGATTTACGGCAAAAAAAAGGCTTTTTTTTGCCAGGACAAGTAAGTGAATGTCTGATTTATTTGTCTGAAGGACAAGCACATTTCAAGGCTTAATGTCGAGCCCTGCTATTGAAATGACTGGATTTGATTCAGAACAATTTTCTATGCTATGGTAAATGTAAGCACAACCTAAGAACAGAAAAATGCAAATAAATGACCTTTGTTGCGGGGAGGTCGCTGATGTCAAGCTTGAGGCTGCCAATTGAGGTTTTGCAGAGGATGACGGCCTCATCACTGGCTTTGACCTGATTGAGAAAAAACGACAATCAATGATTTCAACACCGTCACTCATACTGTACATTTCAAAAGAGAGCAAAAGAGAGCATTTTAAGGCAAGTAATGTCTGTCAGCGGCCATCTTTAAAACGCCTCTCGGGCACGCAAGTGCAGCATCCATCTCTTTGAATGGGGAAACATCAAACATAATTTAAGATTTTGTGGATGAAAACCAAGTGGCTTGGGACTGTCCCATAGACTTCCAAGTAAGTTACCCTGTCAAAGTCCAGAAAAGTATGAAAGACATTGTCAAGAATAGTTCATCTGCCATCAGTGGTTCAACTGTAACTGAGGTGGTTGAACCACTGATGGCAGATGGACTATTCTGACGATGTCTTACACACTTTCCTGGACTTTGACAGTGTAACTTTCATCCAAAATATCTTAAATTGTGTTCCTAAGACGAACAAAGCTTTTACAGGTATTTAGAAATGACAGGGGCTAAGTGATTAATGACAAAAATTTCATTTTGGGGTGAAGTATCCCTTAATCTGACAACAACTGTACCATAAATGTTGTTTATTTTGCTCAAATAGCATTAAAAAAAAGCTTATTTCTCAGGTTAGATCAGCCAGTGCGCATGCGCAGTAGTTGGCACGTTTCAGAGTTCTGACTGTTTCTATAGCAACCGGGACTTCTAACAGCAGCTGCACTGACATGCTGACTTAGGGATTGGCTCAATTAGGGATTGGCTCTTTTGCTTAAAAGGCAGGGCATCGTTCGATAGAGCGGCCATATTGAGTGTTGCATATTTCCCCTTTCAAAACTATAGTTTTATATAGAGTTATACATCTTGGTTATTCTATAGTCTTTGGAACAACTTGCTACCTTCTCCTTTGTTTTCTCAAGAAAGGTGATGGCTGTATTTGGATCTGTTAAAAAACAAAGATCTTATTAATATTACAGCATAGAGTAGCATTTTTTGTTTACTCTGTACAGGCTTTGCGATGGGAATCATTGAACACTGATAGGAAACACAAAGCTGTACCTGGCATTTGTTTTGCAACATGAAGGATGATTTCGACTAAGGACAATGGGTTGATTCTGTCCAGAAAAAAAAAATGTTTCCATTAAACTGCAAGTTTTCCAGAAGCACAAGTGCATCACAATGGCCATGTACAAACTGTAGATAACTAGTTGTTAATGGCGCATTCAAACGCACATCAGAGTTGTCGCTTTTCTGTATGTACAGTGTAAGAAAGTACAGGGAACAAACTATGTTTCAACTCAGTGTTGCCAGATCTTGTAAATTATAACATGCCCGCATTAATTCAAATGGTGCATTTTGGAAATAAGCCAGACAAACAAAATATCACAACCTACACCAGTCAACTTTAATAACTACATACACTGAATTGCTTGATGGGATAAAATCAAACATGCTCAATAAGCATAATTTATAATAAGTGGATACGGCAACACCTCAAAAGTGCACTTCTTCCAAACAGGTCAAAGTATCACTTTGGTCAAAAATAGCAGATTTCCACATTTGCTTGATGCCAGATTGTTGTTATGGTTACCATGATGTCAATCATCACCATTTCAACAGTGAGTTCTGTACGTCCAAAATTGTTTTGTTAGAGAAATCACTCTCATATTTAAATGCGGTTTTCACTCCTGAAATTTTACAATGTGTACATGGCAATTGAATAGAGATGCTAAAATGATTGACTGGTTTATAATTATCAGAAGCATGAGTAAATCTTACCGGTGTTCAAAATCACAGAGGAAGTTCTCATAGAGCTGTGGAAAGCAAATAAAGACTTTTAGGATGTTCCACATTATATTTTTGAAGTGTAAGAAGCAATTCTGATCTTACTCTATACCTGAATGAGACCGTCCCCTTTGGAGAAATAAGGGTCCTGCACAAAGACCGTCAACTTCAGAGTCAACTGATGCCACAATCTGTCAAAAGAGAGAGAGAAATTTAATAAATACAATAAATGTGAATTTATCTGTTTTGCTCCCATCTTACCATCTACTCAACTATATAACTACCTAGCCATCCATTTGTTTACCTTCCTTCCTATCTGTCTATGTCATCAAATCAGTGTATTACATTAGAAAACTGTTAACTTACTAACTTTCAAACCTCTCTGATTTCAAATAAAACACTTGAAAACAAACACCACCGCCTCACTTCAGCAATGACTTGCTATCCACAGAAGTTAAACACGCTAGTGCTCAATTTACAGTAACTGCAGCAACAAACATAAAACCATTAACTTACGCAATGAAAAAAAGAAAGGAAAAAACCCTAACGTTTTCTTTAAACAACGTGTAGTTATTACAGTATATTATATCCGATGGTATAATTAATATAAGTCGCCTTTAGCTTAGCATGCTAAATGACTCAGCTAGCCCACACTCGCACACTGAACACACAACATTCATACTTTCTGTTGTACAGATCCTCCATTGAGTGCCACTCCGAGGCCATCTCAGGCGTCGGACTTTTGCTCTGCTGTTGTTTGAGGAATCCGATGACATCTTTCATCTTGAATGTAGACGTTTGATCGTTTGAGGAGAAGAATGAAGCTCTCGCTACTGTCACGAATCAATCTACACCAAGAAACGGAACGGACGCCGAGCAGAACAGCGCGCTACCGCCCCACAGAGGAGTGGAGGAAGGGTGGCCAAGTCCCAGAAAAACACCAGCCCAAACCGGACTCAAAACACGCCCAAAAGTTACGTTAACTCTCTGATATTTTATGATCTCAGCCAAGACCATTATTAAGCCCCACCCCCTTCCCCCCACACACATATTTCTCGTTAACTTTTCCTTTCTTGACATGGTTTTTCCTCAACACACAAGTAGTGTGTAAGTAATTTACAATGTTGATGTGGGCAAAACTCACTTAATCTGTAGTTCCCTATATAAAGTTCACTTCACGTTGTGTTATGGGTTGTCCTCCTGTTTACCCTGTTACTGATGCCTGATCGTTTGTGTAACTGCACAAACCAATGGCGCTTTAGCCCGCCAGAAAAGGTGGAGCCAAGCTCTATACAAGTCGGCTCAACATCTATTTCACCAGAATCTTCAGCAACGAGACCGTCTCTTCACTGACCCTACTACGAAGAAGCCGAAGAAGCAAGAAAGATGACTGCTTACCTTTCCTCCTCACTCTCCGCCATGGAAGAAGCCCCCAGCAGTGGAAGAAGACCTTCCTCTGCGGCCATCCGGCAAATTAAGAGCATTTCCAGATCATATTTCCAGAGCAAATTTCCAATGGCATTGTTGTAAATGTCGTTCTGTGAGTGCAGCGCCTGCAAGGACCCCTTGCAAGACGTTGATGGGCATAGTGAGTGCGTCGCCTGTCTGGGTAACACCCACTGCGAGAACATGAGTTTCCCCCTCCTTTGCTCACGCATCGCATTATTTCACGAAAGTGGTCCTCACCGTCCTGCTCCCCTGTCTCCTTTCTCACCCAAGAGGAAGAAACAGCGGAGCAGCGTGCTTTTTCCCTCGGGCTCGAGTGAGATTACGTCGGCCCAGCGCCTGTGTACCTCACTCCCCCCGCAGCACCTCAGTTCGCCGGTGTGTTTCACACGTGAGGATCAATGTCCCTCGTCTGCTGCAGGCAGCTTGGTGTCTTTCGGCACTTCTGAATAGAAGGTGATCAGTTGACGACTCCATGTCATTGATGGCATCTGACGCTGAAGAGTGCTGCTCAACCATCTGGAGCGCTTTGGGTTGAGAATCAACCTGGCTAAGAGATTTCTGACTCCCAGATAGCGGGTCTCCTTTCTGGGATCAGTTATAGACTCAAATGTGCAAATGTGTTGATTTTGCCGGAATGCTCCCTGAATATTCAGCGAGTGGCGGCGTCATTCCAGTTTGGAATGACACGTCAACTTAGTACGTTTCAGAGGATGCTCGATCTCATGGCAGCTTCCTCCTTGGTTATTCCCCTGGGCCGCAGATTTATAAGTGCATTACCACCACCTATCTCTCAATTGGGCAACTGACACTTCTAATTGAGATTCTAGATAGAATGCCAATGGTCCGCTTGAGAGATAGTTGGCAGTACTGCACTTATAAGTCTGCCAAAAAGCTAGAAGCCTCACGCTCCTGCTGCTGAGAACACGCTCAGGAGGACGTCCTTAGGAGAGTCCAAACAGTTCGGACATTTCTGGAATCAGAGGTAAAAAACAATATAAATACTGTTCAGTTTCTTGCACAGACCGATCGTTTTGTGTCTGCTTTACACATCAATGTATCGTCACAAGCCGAAGGGTTTAATTTGGTTTTGTTTGTGTATGTTTTTTGTTTGTTTGTTTTTTTATGTTTTAGCCATGATTCCCATCCACTTACATTTTAAGACTGACAGACTGCAACGGTGTGAGCTAAAAATCTTGGTTTGTGTTCTACTGAAGAAACGAATTCACCTACATCTTGGACCCCTGGGGGTAAGCAGATAAACATCAAATTTTCATTTCTGGGTGGACTAGCTCTTTAACAAATCAGGCTTCAGTAACAGGGTAAACAGGAGGATAACCCATAACGTAATGCTCATTCCCTTATCTCAGGGAACCGAGGTTACATCAGTAACCAGAGCGTTAGTTTGTGACGTGACATAAAAGAGATTTACTAGCTTTTTCAGTGGTCCATAGTGGGGCTATTCATTCCAAGGATCAATACATGAGTTGTTATGAGTGTTACTGAGTTACTATTGCCTTTTTATCAACTCGAATCAGTCTGACCATTGTCCTCAGGCCTCTGGCATCAACAAGGCATTTTCGCCCACAGAACTGCCACTCACTGAATATTTTCTCTTTTTCAGACCATTCTCTATAAACCCTAGAGATGAAAATCCCAGCAGAACAGCAATTCTTGAAGTATACCCAGACAAGCCCGATATATATAGGACTATGCAGGTCTCATGAGGAATACACACACTCATACATACAGAGCTGGGTAGTTATTAATCTAGATTACATAATCAGATTCAAAAATTACATTTTAAAATATTCGTAATACAATTACTTTTTTGTTGATTACATGATAACATATGATTCACACAATAGCAATACATTTTTCATAATTTATTGGTTCTCCCTAATTCGTCTTTTTAATCTTTTAAAATGTTTTTTCTAAATTAACCTACCACTTATGTACATCCAAAGACTTACAGTATTTTGGAAATTCACATGAAGACCGGTTACTGGGTGGCTACACAGCATTTGATTTTTGGATTTATACAAATCTTTTAAAGGTTTAAGAAAGGTTTCAACATTGCATCATCTACTGATGAACACATACATTTTTATTAGAATTATCACTTAGTAGGTTACTTAACGATGTATTCCTATAGCTTTGGAGAGCTTATGTCTTGCAAACACATTAAAGTGCACAAATTCACTTTTTATCTTATTGACATGTAATGCATGCATTCCCAAACTTTTTTTTTTGTCATCTGAACATCTTTCACCTAATATATTCACTTGAAGTACCTTTGAGATTTTAAAATAAATATTTTAAAATAAGTATCATATTTGCATATTCACGGTTCTCTGTTGGTTGATGGTCACATGACAGGTAAACAAATAAAATATTACATTTTTTAGTAAGTGATTTATTTTAAATGAGTTCCTTTACGAACCCCAGTTAGGGAAAAAGGTAATTGAGGTAATTTAATGTTACTTTATGAAATGAATTATAAAAAAATTAACATATTTTCTTACTCTTTGTATTTTATATCAATATGGTACAAGATCCCTATTTAAGTCAATGTGATAAACAAGTTGGGTCAAAAGTAATCAAAAAGTAATCTGATTACATTACCTAAAATGCATAATGTAATGGATTACATTACTAACGACAACATTAATGATATAAAAATATCAACATTGAATTACCAAAAGGTAGGTATATAAAACATCTCAATTAAAAGAAAAAAAAATATGACAATATATATATTTTTTTAAACACATACAATTTGTGATACAAATTATACAACATTTCCTTCAGTCTTTAAAATGTAACTACACGGGCCACCAATAACAATATAAAGCAATCCATCCTTTAACCACACAGAAGAAAAGAAAAGTTGATCACAGGAGGCTTAAAACCTAAAAATGCTGAACTGTCCTTCCTCATAAAATATCACATCTCATAAACTATATTATATATATATATAGTAACTTAAAAAAATTCTCCTCTCAGCTCATCCTAAAACCAAGTGAATGAATAAATAAATAAATATCAGGTCTCTGTTGTGGTATTCCCCCAGTGTCACATTTGTTTTCTTCTCAGACCACATACTAACTGAAAAATAAAATCTGGTATGTATAATAACTTAAATTTATCCTGTTACATTAATAAATGAGCACTGTGCAACCAAACCATGTTTTCATCATCATTGTACAGAAAATATTACCTAGAGACAGGCCAACACAATAAACTTCAAATGAGACAAACTAACAATCACCAGGTGTTTTCCTTTGGAGCAAAAACAAAGCATTTAAATCTTAACGTGTCAAATTCTTTTATACGATTCACAATAAGCTTTTGTTTTTGATTAGAATTAAATACGCAATCCTATCCGTCCTGTTAAAAAGACTGGAGACTCGTTTCAGGAGAATTAGTTTGTGTCACTGTCGCTGTCAGAATTATTGGACTCTCCGAACTGTTGGCTGGCTAAATAATGAAGCTCTTGTGGCTCCAGTGAAGTCATTTTACCATCAGCTCCGATTTTCATTGGCTGGATCACCTGCTCCCTGAAAGAAAAGCATATTTGCTGTTACTTACAGTGGAAAATATATTATTTTGAAAGCACAATGACAGCATCGCTGCTTCCTAAAGTCACTTCATTACCTTGAGAGTTTGTCGAACATGTTGACCAGTTTCATGGCTTCGAATTCTTTCTGTTCTTCAGTCATTCCCTCCATAGGGTTGGGCTGCTCCTCCTCCACACGGCCGGTCACCGGATTGATGCTGTTCAACACAAAAGACAAACATTTCAGATTTGTTTCTAACTTAGTGATGGCTTTTATGGTTTCTGACAATGACGTACTGAGGTTTTGCCTCTCTGTACTCCTCGGTATCGCTGTCCTCATCTTCTGAATAATGTCCAGGGTCTCGGCCGCCTCTCATCAGTCCCCGAGCGGCCAGCAGCCCTGCCGCGTTACCATAACCTGTGTACTTGATAAACCTGGAAACTGATTGACATAAAAGAATAAACTACAAATTTACCTTTAAATATACACACACACACTAATGTTTAAAAGTATTAACATTATTAATAATTTTATTTTATTCAGGAAGGATGCATTAAATTAACCAAAAATTACAATAAGACATAATGTTACCAAAAAAGTGGTTTCAAATAAATGCTGTTTTTTTTTTACACTTTCAATTCATCAAATAATCCTGAAACAAAATATATCAGTTTCCACAAAAATATAGCATAATTGTTTTCAACATCAAAAGTTAATAAGAAATGCTTCTTGATCAACAAATCAACGTATTAGAATACTTTTTTGAAGGATCATGTGACACTTAAGATTGGAGTAAAGGCTCCTGAAAATTCAGCTCTGCATCACAGGAATAAATTACATTTTAAAATATATATTACAATAGAAGAGTGTTTTTAAATTGTAAGAATATTTCAAAACATTGAAAAATTACTGTATTACTGCATTTCTGATCAAATAAATACAGCTTTGGTGAGCAGAAGAGACTTTTTTTTTTTTTTTTTTAGAATTAAAAAAATCTAACTAATCCTAAACTTTTGAAAGTTTATGAAGCTTGATCACTTTTTTAATAAGATGTTAATATGTAAGTGGAATAATTTTTCTATAAATTTGCTCAAAATTGGATTTAGTCAAGAAATATATCAAAGAAATGTACTGAATAAAAAAAGTAGAGTTTGAGTATTTTTACTAACAATGTAACATACCACTCTCCTTGCACAGCACAAACAGGAACTCAGCCGCACAGTGCTTCACGTCCGTGTCTATGTGTGTCATCAGACGCACTAGCTTGTTCCGTAGAGCGTTCCCAACCTCAGGTCTGTTTTTGACATCTCGTAATGGTGGAAGCACCTGCGTAGACACACAACCATACACTTTCATGACCAAAAAATAAATAAAAATAACATCCATTAAGTTCACAGTCGAGTTTTCATCCAATCTCACCTTCATTCGTAAAAACTTCCTGGTCTCTCTGTGGATGCGGGCGCTCTCTGTTAGTAGATTTAGAGAGGGCAGCAAAGTTTCCTTCAGCTTGTTTCCCTGGAAATACAACATCAACAGGAGGAGACGTGAGCAGTTCAATGGTTGCACACTGGAGCTCCAGCTCTGTTCTGGTGTTGAAATCCCTCAAAGCATTCCAATCAGACACACAGCACAACAACAAACCAAGCACCAAAAGAAAGAACAAAAATAACTTTGTCGCAGGTGTTTCACCTCAACCTAACAAGGTACAACGCAACAAAACTCAAGCCCAATTTATTTGTATAGCTGTATGAATCTGGGTAAGGTTGGATATACTTATAGAAGTTGGAAAATCTGTACATTAATAATAAATGAATGTAATTTATTATTTATTTTTTTTACATTTTTTGTTGGAGAATATATAAAAAAAGAAATAAATAAATACATAAATCCAATGGCATTTAGGAGTTAAAATAAGTACGGTAATTGTAATTTTTTTACTCATTAAAATGATACACAAAAATATGTAAATGCCATATAACTCACAAAATGTGTATTTCTATATATAATTTCTACATTTGCAAAGACAAACAGAAAAAAAACATTTATATATATATACAGTATATATAAATAAGTTTGATTTTGGACCAATGAGATTTCACTGTGGGCGGAGCTAACCATGTGACAAAAAATGTGCCATTTTTAACAAACACTAGAAGAAATGTGACATATCACAATATTATTGTCATGTCTAGTGAAGACCAATAATCTGCATTTAATTAGCTTTTTAACTAATGAATGTTTTGAAATACTAATATTATATTCTTGCACAAAAGCAGTATTCGGTTGCTCACCCGGTCGAGTCTTTTCTCCATGAACTCCAGCAGCACCTTGACGGCGTCCATGTTGACGCCTATGTACTCGATAGAGCCCTGCTGGACTTTAGGCATCAGCAAGACGTCAAGACACGGAAGCGGCAGGTTCCCCAGAAGGTTCACCGTGTGGCTGCAAAACAAATTCACGTCACATTTGCTTTCCTTTTACAAATCGACTACTTAATTGGGATTGAGATCCCTGTGGGTCTGCTCTAATTTGTTACCAAACTCTACAAATCAGATCAAGACACACGGTGAGAATCTGTGCCAGTGTGTCACCGTTTATATGATTCAGTTCTGCAATTTAATGCATTATTGCGAAACAGTATTCTTGCCTTAATAAACCTCTGTGCATCTAAATCTTCTGCTCTGCTGTGTGTGTGTGTACCTGTGCATCTCCTCTGTACGCTCCTCTCCCTCGGAGGTGCTCATAATGCAGTGTCTCAGTATGGCACCCAGGTGTCTGTAAGTGGCTGCTTCCTCCTGCAACACACACACACACACACACACACACACACACACACACCAGCATAATGCAAGTCCCATGAAACCACATTAGATCTGCATCACAAATTAAACATTTATTTACACTGAGAGAACAGATCTAATTGCTGGGGGTCAGTGATGCTTATTCAGCAAGATGTGAGAATGAAATTGACACGCCTTCATGGGATTAGGAGAAAGTAAAAAAAAAAAAAAACACAGGTTTCGTGAGATTCACCAACTGAACTTAGCCAAAATATATATTTGGGAACTAAAATTTATATTATAAAATTCAAAATATATATTTGGGAAAACTTCAGTCCTGCTCACTGATTTGACTACAAAACATTGCCTGACACAATTAAATGTGGCATCACAGTCTCACCTCGTCCACCTTGCGGCGGCTGGAATCAAAGGTGACGTTAAAGAGGATCTTCAGGAGCTCCATGGCTCGCTCCGTCTCCTGTCTCCCCAGCGGGGGCAGCTCTGAGCAGCCGTCAAAGCCTGCACGCGCCACCTCGTACGTGTCGGGCCAGCAGAGGCCGAGCGTGGCGTCCAGAGCCTCGGACAGCAGACTAACGCCCCGCAGCTCGCGGGCCAGCTGGGCTCTTACGTCCACGCGCAGGGCAGTGATCAGGAACATGAGGCGCAGGTCGAAAAATCGCACGTCGTGGTTCCACTGCGGCTCGCGGCACTGTTTGAGCCTCTCGGCCAATCCCACAATCAGCTGGAGCTCCGCCCCTGCCTCCTGAGCCGCCTCACTGTTGAACACGATGTTGCACAAGCACTTCAGGGCCTCCACGATCACTTCCAGGTCCGGGATCTCAGGGGAGAAGCCCTCACCCTGACTGAGGCCAGCATGTCGGATCAGTATCTGCATGGCGTGGCGGGTGGCAAAGGGAACCAGGCTCTTCTTGTCACGGGACAGGATGCGGATGGTTTCCAGGCAGGCCAGCTGACAGGACGGCTGGAGGTCTCTCTCCAGGAAGCCCAGCACTAACTCGCCCAGACGCTGAGAGATGAGAGAGAGAGTTAACAGAGTTACAGTTAACAGCAGCAACCAACTCTCCACCATCACCATATGGACCAGCAGATCTTAACTGGTTTTGCAGATTTAACAATTTGAGTACCAACACTTTGTTTACTTTAAATTTTTACTACTTAAAAAAAGACTGTACATTTTTAAATTAGAAAATGAAATAAAAATGTAAAAATATAATAGAAATATAATATAAAGTATTGAAAAATTACATTAGTACATTTTTTAACGGTTTTGAAAGAAGTCTCTTATGGTCACCAAGGCTGCATTTATGTGATCAAAATATAGTAAAAACTGCAAAATGGGGGAAATATTATTGCAATTTAAAGTAAATGTTGTCTATTTTAATATATTTTAAAATGTCATTTATTTCTGTGATGGCAGAGCTGAAGTCATTTAGAACTTCAGAAAGCACTCTAATATCCTGATTTAATGCTCAAGAAACATATCTTAGTTGTGTTTTTATTTTTTATTTGAAATGTTTTTTTTTCAGGATTCTCTGATGAATAGAAAGTTCAAAAGTAAAAAAAATTAAAAAAAAAAAAAAATTTGTACAATTATAAATGTATTTACTGTGACATTTGGTCAATTCAATGCATCCTTGCTGAATAAAAGTATTAATTTCTTCCTTTCAACAACAAAAAACAAAAGAAAAAAAAACACTGACTACCATTTAAAGGGTAGTTCATATTTTAGATTTGAAATATAAAATATAAATATATAAAATATTTAAAAATACAGTACATATACACATATACGCCTGTGACGCTATCAAAACAGACCTATAAAGAAACCCACCAATTGAGAACCTCTGTTACAGGCTACATGAGAAAATCTCATGCGTGTTATTTTCATGTGATTCAATGTGGTTAAAAACGATCGGCTTTGAATTCATGGTTTGAAGCATACTTGAGACCTGTTTATGCTAGAGTAGCAGAATAACAACATTATGTCCATTTTTTCTCTGCTCTTCCCAATGTAATTTAATGAATCACATTGGGTGTTGTAGAAATAGACACCTGGAGTTTCTGAGAAGGATCATTCATTATTGTTAGAGCAGACAGCTTGCTATATACACGGGTGGATGACTGACAGCTCCTCAAATTCTCCCTGACTGTGTCTCACTGCCAAGACCTCCAACCGTCTCACTGTGGAATTTACAGTTACCAAATTGGAGTCCAACTGTGACACGTCCTTACATAACCCAGTCAAGCCATGAACCAAACCAGATCTGTTTGAAACACATCTCACCATGATAACCAAATATAGGAGCATTATGGAGTTACAGTCTTTACCAGGGGTTTTCAAAGCGGACCTGCAGTTTTATAGTAAAATACTATAGAAATTATTTGAAAAAAAAAAATGTATTTATTAATAATTATTTAAAATATATACAGATATTTTCTAGATAATATTTAAAAATTTTATTTTATCATGTACAAATTAAATGGTAATTATTCAATAAAACGGCAACAAAAATCGTCTTTATAATTTCACCTCAGAATTTTTTTTAGAATAAAGTAAAAAGAATATATATATTTATTTATATCATTTATTGTAAAAGTGCTATAGAAACACATTTGATAAATAATCACTTAAGAATAATTATTTTGAATTCATACAACTATTTTTTTCAGGTAAAAATGTATTGTATTGGGGTTTACTAAAAATGAAAAGCTTATTATTTAGTTTTAAAATGGCAGCAAAATATCACAAATTTTTGTTTTATTATTATTATAATTTTTTAAAGAAAATTAGATTTACTGTAGTAGTTTTTTTATTTGTTTTTGTATTGTTGTAGAAGGGATTGTTGTGAAACAGTTATTAAAATGACAGGAGTCAGCCCTTATATAAGAGACTACAGTAAAAAGCCAGCATTGAAGGCTACTGCATGTCAGTTCATATTAGAGACAAAAGCAAAAAATGTGGTCAGCAAAAGTGCAGTTTGGGAACAGGTTGACCAGAGTCACCATAGACTGAACACGTAAATGAACACTAAAAAAATAAACTGGGATGAGGACTGCAATAAAAATCTCTGCTCCTTCTTAAAAGCTATTCTATTTTTGCATGAATTTATGACTAACATTTTATAGTTTGCATTAAGCATTGATTTTTCTCTGCTTTCATCAACCCACCAGTACAGACCTGCGGGCCATTTTCAGGTCGTGACCCATCAGTTGAGAACCGCTAGTATTAGCATTGGCCATTATTGATCGACTACTAGTTTCAACATCACCAATGTGCTCAAATGGGAAAACATTGCAATTCAATTGAGACAGCATACAGATAAAATCATTTTTGGCTTGTTTCTGAACCACATTGATTCCCATGAAACATTCTCCATCCATCTCAACACAGTGTCATCTTATAAAACCCCAAAGTGTATTTCTTTATGTTTTTAGAATGATCCTGTCATGTGATACTATAAAACCTTCTTTGTTATACAGCAAAGTCAAAATACCAGATTCATAGCATTAGCCATTCAGGAAGGAGAAATAGGCTTTGGGTTCTTAGCTAATTTTAAGCTACATCTAAATCATCGAGCTACCCATATACCTCTTGCGAATGTCCATCCTATCAAAAACGCAAGCCAAAAAAAAGCACATAAAGTCAAAGATAGAACACATTACAATAGCAGCGCTATAAAATATGATTCATTTGACATACCCTGATATAAGCACACTAGCTTCTTATATTTACTGGAAATCAACTGAAGATTTTGTCATTGAAATATTAATGAATACTGAAAGTAATGTATCAAAAATGGCTGGACAAAGCATTAAAAAGCTCTCTGTTCAGGGACTGCTTGCATTATGATATCGAGTAAGGTTTACCTCTCTGTCTTCCTCTTCCCCGGGGGTAAATGAAAAACACTGGGATTTCTAAAAGAGAGGAAAAAAAAACATAATGTGAAATACAAAAACAAATATTTATGCATGGATACAAAAGATACCGCAAAGGAACAGTCCACCTAAATATTTACATTTGTTGAAAAAGTTTGTCTCTAAATCGGAATAGATTTGGAAAAATGTTGCTTTATATAATTTGCTCACCAATGTTAAGTGATGGACCGGAGTCGTGTGAATTATTTGTGATGTTTTTAACAGCTGTTTGGACTCTCATTCTGATGGCACCCATTCACTGCAGAAGATCCATTGATGAGCAAGTGATCAATTTAATGTGGTTCAACCAAACAAGGGAAGCCACAATGACATGAAGTGCCAAACAGCAGTGCATTAAGGAGTACTTATATTTATGACAATGTATTGCTAAAAAGAAATGTTTTTGGAGGGCAGGTCTGCATTACTTCTGACATCCAAGCATGTCAGCTTCGTTTCAAGCTATGTTATTGTTGTAGAGAATTATGTATTGGCTTTCTGTATGGCGTGTCAGGATAACAGCGTGATAGCTGACAACATGAACAAACCCACGGGTACTTTTTCTATTCTATTCTTTATTTGATTATGATATTTCTTTCTTTTATTACAATATTCTATAATATTCCTGGTTGTAAAATATCGTGTAAAAACATAACCTTGTAAATATCCACATCTATACAGGTAAATGACGTTCATTTTATATGCTTTAGCCTACTAGTGAAATTAATATGGATTTGCATAATTTGAAATAATGTATTATTCTGATCAAGGAAGCTCATCGCTCCTTTTTTTTATTACAAAAGAGGGGACAATTTAAATTGCATTGTGAAATGTGCAATATTTACAAAAATCTATATCAGCGTAGGGTATAATTGTATCACACAAGAAACATTCTCCATCTGCACAAAACAGTCACTTCCTCCCAGAATATTAACATGCATAACCTTACAGCAGTTCTGATTGACATATCTGACATGTACCTCTTTATTAAAGGTCTGTAAAGCTGTAAGTGCGGCGTCCTGATCGCCCGTTTCCATCTTCTCTATGATGGCATTTAAGTCCATTTTCATTGCTGTTCCGCCCTTCTGCTTTCAGGAAGAGCCAAAAATCATGTAAACAAAATCAGCTTCTACCCTCCAGCTTTACTCGAGAGATCCAGAAGCTCCTGGATGATGCGATTAAAGGAGTATTGGACTCATGGGATTTGTAGTGAAGACTACCATAGAGCCCCGTTTAAGACATCAACGGCTCTGGACATGCGCAGTGTCTGTTGTGATTGTCCCATAGTCCAACGGGAACTTTTGATAATGTTGATGTTTTAAAACATCAGTGTTGAAATACGATTATAAGAAATGTTCTTTTTTTCTTTATATTTTCCTGCATCGAGTTTTTTTGGTCACAACTGAGTTGTGTATGAAGTATAGATTAAATAACATGCTAATGTTGTGGACAGGAAAAAAAAACTATTGTACTTGTTTTATGACAGCATTTCATTTTTTGGAATAACTTAAAAACCTATATATATATATATATATATATATAATTTATTTTAAAAGTGCTATAGAAACACATTATATAAATAAACAAGAATAATTATTTTTAATTCATACAAATATGTTTTTTTTCAAATAAAAATGCATCGAATAGATGATATGGACAGTTCTGAGGATACATTTAGACATATAAAAAAAACACATATTCACATATTCACACACACACACACACACACACACACACACACACACACACACACAACTACATGGAGTTGTGGAACCATTTTGAGAAACAGCCAGAGTTACAATTACAATACATTGAAAATGTACCCCCCTGTGAATGCAGGTACTTATGGAAATAAATGGAAACTGTAAATGGATGTACTTTTCGAACACAAAGAAACATGGGTTCAAATCACAAGTTTGAACTAAAAAAAAGAGGTCATTCCACAATCCCAAAGATTTGTTCCGTCATGACTTTTGTGGCTTTTCTTATTGATGAGTGTTTCTACACTGACCTCTAGAGGTGGCAAAGGAACATCAGTTTAGCTCTGTTGACCTAAATGTTACTGAAAAGATTTGTGAAATAGTTTGTGGCATTAAATCTGATTTTTATGTAACATTGCCAGTAACTTAAGGGGAACTAATTATAGTGAATCAAGGCCATGTTTCCCATCGACATAATTATTCTGGTTTAACCATAACAAACCACTTCCCCGTTCCACCTTAAAGTGTTGTTTACAGTACGACAGCTCAACGTCTTAGAGTGATTGATTGATTCATTCATATTTTGTTGTTTGAGGAAGTTCCCTCTAATTATCAAAGGTTTTTGTTTTATCTGTGTATGACTTTGTATTGTCTGTGATGTAACATCAACAGCATTAACTGTACTTTGAAATGTTTGCCAGAATATAATTTATACATTAAAGAGGCAACGAAAACCTTGCTATTTTGGAGTTTGACAGAAACAGAGAAAAAACGTTCACACTTCATCTTTCTCTCTTCACCGCCAATGTCTATCTTATTCACTTATTTTCTTTTAAACGATACCATTAATTCTCCAAATGGGTGCAACT
Source organism: Carassius carassius (assembly GCF_963082965.1). Classification (NCBI taxonomy): domain Eukaryota; kingdom Metazoa; phylum Chordata; class Actinopteri; order Cypriniformes; family Cyprinidae; genus Carassius; species Carassius carassius. Next base: position 7,050,197 of record NC_081797.1, on the reverse strand, counting down.
TCACACCATTTACTGATGACTCGGTGGAACTGACTGAGCTTGTCGGTTCTATTGTCTCAAGTCAGATGAATTTCAACCTTTGTGTTATTGTCTCAAACATTTGTGACTCACACATAATTACCGTCAAACACTGTTTGGGTGTCTAGTTTAAGATTAACAATACAAAACATTTGGTCAACCAACCCAAGACAGCATCAGTAAGATTATTGTTTAAGATTATCGGCCTATAAACCTTGAATATCATGGGAGGACATACAGTACCTCATTTTTATTTTTGCTTATATATAATAAACACCTTTTGATTTTCCCAAAGATTCTGGACCAGGAAATAAGTATAGGGCTGGTGCTGCTGTTATATTTGCATGGTGGTTAGTGCCATCGAGCTACCAGTAGTATGCAGGGGAAACCCCTCTCAGTGGAATGAGACTTTTACAGGAAACTAAAGTTTCTTTGCACAGGTTTCACCTGTTTAGTGTGTAATCATTGGTCATGAGGAATTCAATTACAAAAATATGATGAGTTACTACCGTTTGTGAATGGCATGTGTTGTCAAAGTCAAGTGAAAATGTAGATATAGACACCATATAAATAAACCACTGTACATCGTGTTTTGTGTTGTTTGATAATTTATTTTAAAAAGCTTATATATATAATAATTCATTAATATATATATATATATATATATATATATATAATTTAATTGAACAAGAGTGATACCTGAGCAGGAAGTATGCCTATGGCTATACAGTTTCACAGTACACAAGTTAGGCTAGCATGAAAAGCATATTGACATTAATAGGCCCATAACATGAATGAATTTACTGAACAAATACAACTTACCACTTTTCTGTAGGGCTGCGTCACGGTCCGTTTATCCAGGTCACTCGTGTCTGTTTTTCTGTCAAAACAAAGTATAGGCCTACCTCAGCGAAACGATTTCTTAGAAGATTAAAAAACTGAAAGATACTGTGCACTGGTAAAAAAAGTGAAGACGTGTAGTTGTCGTTCCCTCAAATTGTTAATTCTTTCGTCATCTACGCACTCAGCATGTTATAAACATGCATGACTTTCTCCCTTTAAAAAACCTGAAAGGGAAATATGAAGAAAACTGTCCTATTTGCTGGTGGCTTGCACGCATGATTCACATTCTGTATTCATGATAATATATAAAGTCATAATTTCATGTGACACGACAGTTTTATCGTGAGTTGAACTCCAATGAATCAGAGCAGTTTGGCGAATCGAACTTAGGAATGATTCGATCGTGATTCCAGCATCGCTACATCTTATCATCAAATATAGGCCTATCACATTTTATATTTCATGGACATAAGGGTGAGTAAATAAAAACAGACGTTGGATTTTTTTTTTAACTATATGACCTAATTTGGGGTTGATTCAGTCCTAGTGAGTAATATTTTGACTTGAAGGCTGTTCACATAATAACCATACTAATTGTTAATTAAATTAGTTAAAGTTAAAAGGAAGACCATTGATGAAGTGAACTAAGCAGGCAAAACGTAACACATTTTTACATTGTACAACATGGCTGACACGCAAAATATGCCATCAGCCAAACGAATGCACCTCATTTGAAACCTCAAAGGAGTTTTTGAATGTGAAGCAAAAAGATAAGAAGTATCCAGACTACACAGAACAAGCACAAAGCCTGCTCTGATCCAAGATCAGCTGATAGACTCCCGTCTGTTGCCACTGTCTTTATACCTGTGGTTATCTGCCATCTCTTCCCTGTTCTGGATGATGCATCTGATGATCAAGATGCTTTAAATAATGAAACGTCTGAATACAACACACATGGCACATTCAAATGGGTTCATAATCAGTGTAGTGTATTGAGATATTGGGTCGTTTAAGCATGTAAAGCAGAATGCTATTGCTATCTCATTCTACGCGTAAAGGCCTTATTTAGGGTGAAATGGATGAGATGTGCAAGTGCATGAACTGCAAAAATCATTTTAAATCAGAATTTTGTTTAGCTTTGCTTTAAAAATATCATTTAAAACATCTTTAAAGCAAGATAAAAAAGTAGTTAAGTATATAATAATAAATCTACTGCATTGAAAAGTATGTCTATTAATGCATTTAATTAGATTAGATCATGTATGCAACATTTTTGGGCCAAAAATATGAATCTCTCGGGTATGTGATGCAACCCTTTGGCCCAGCTCTGAATATATTAGCATGTCGTTTCTGTGATTTGGCCGAACAGTGTGTTGAGACATGCATCGAACAGGCGGCTGTCTTTTATTATTTTTACATTTTTTCCTGCTCAGTCTAACAGCAGACAGTGTGAAAGATGAGACGCTGTAAGATATACTCATTTGCTCTACCTCAGCCTCTCTTCTCTCCGTGCCACGGCCTTTGAGCGCACTATTCATGGATTTCATGCAGAAAAGTTATGTCTTATGTGCTATTTGTGTATAAGGTCAAGAGTTCTCAAACGTTTTTTTTTTTAACCAAAGGCCCCTTTCATTGCCACAAATTATTCAATAACACCATGAGAAAATACCCCCCCCCCCCCCAAAAAAAAGAAGGAAATACAATATTTATTATTTATTTATTTAGTCATTTTTTTACACAGACCCACTTACTGCTAGTTACTCTAACATAATTTTTTTTTCCTAATTGACTTTAAATCTTTACAAACTTGCTCACATAGACGCATTTTATTATATCCGAAATTTATTGATGTTATCGGAGAGTAATTTTATAGAATTTATTGATTGACCTTAATTGCTATGCATTAATACCTTGTTTAAATTACATTTGATACATGTAATAAATTATTCTTTTTAAATAAATAAATAAATATTTAAAAAATGCATTTGAGGATGAGAATAATGTATTTTGAATTAACATGAACAATAAAAAATGTTTAATTTGACATTAACTATAATAAAATGATTATATTCTAATTGATAAAAAAACATTAACCTAGATTAATAAACAGTTGACAAACAACAACAACAACAAACATCAGTTAACAATGAACAGAATAAACCATAATGAAGAATAATACAACATCATTAATTTTTATATCAGAATTATTACAGTTAACAAAAATGTAAAACTGGAACATAAACATATTTTTGGTTCTTTAAATAAAATAAATGGTAAGTGAAACAAGATCTACATACACATATATATATATAAACAAAAATTCAAATATTTATTAAAGTTATATGTAAAATAAACGAATTAAGGGTTGTATTTATATATTTAAGTACTGAGTATGTACTTATTCTATGGTTAGGATTAGGGTTTGATTTCGGGATCTTGCATGCAATCATGCATCATTTATTGTTATTATAATACTAAGTACATGTAATGTGTAACAAGGACACTGTAAAACAAAGTATTACTGAATAAAGATGACTAAAACTTTAACAAAAATGAAAACTTACATTATTTAAATATAAATAAACACAACTATATTAGCATTTCAATAATACAAAATCATGCTGATCTAAAAGAATATATAAAAATCCTTTTCCATTGATCCCCTGCCATTCCTTCTCAGACCCCCAGGGGTCCATGGATTGAAAACACCAGTACTAGTATTAGACAAAATGCCTCAGTTGAAGGTTTGGGATTCACAGTTACAGGAAGTATATCGTCTTAAGTGCGTTACCTACACATAATAAACTCCAGCAGCAACGCTTCAGTTATTCACATATTTGCAGTTGCTGTGTTTTGTTTTACAGGTCCCCTTCCATGATAGGAGCCCGTTTTTCCTTTAGTCACTGATAGGGAATGAAGAGATAGCACAACCATGCAGTGGTTAATTTTGTGGGTGCGGATAAAGATAAGGATTAAAAAAAATATCTAAATAAATCCCTGTGAAATCACGTTTATGAAAAGAACTAATACTCCAGAGAGTGATGGCAAAGAGTTGGAAGCTGAGAGAGGGATTTGCCTATGAAAAATCCAACAGGAAAACAAAGAGAGAGGCCAGAGAGTGTCAGCGGCTCTTATCTCACGGAGCAGCAGGGAGCTGTTTATCTATTGTCCGGAGGTGGCAGCACTGTGGCCGTGACACGCACGGTGGAACAATTAACTCGATGGCATTTCGTCTTATCTAACATAACTCAGCACTGACAACATCTTTGGCCACAGCTGCTGCAAATCATTAGCTATCATTGGCATCCGAGCAACAAAAAAGAAAATAAAAGACTAGCTTGACGTCCAGCTTTGTCCCTGTGTTTGAAGGGATGAGGCGTTCCCGGACTCTCTGGGACATTATTGGCTACTGGTTCAATCAGGTTGAAAATTCATCATTTCTGCGACAAGTCTTTTCAGAAAGAGCCCTTTATTCATCTCAGTCTCACAGATGTTGAAATTAATATAACTTTATGCATGAGTTTGATTCTTTCTAGGATTCTCAGGTGTCTTCCAACTTAAATAATTATGACATGAAATCTGACACTCAAATATTAAAATCAAATATAAATGTTAACATTTGCATAAATAAATAAATAAATCTAATGTTTTATATTAGTATTTTATATTGTTGTTGTTATTATTATATTTAATATTTTGATATATGATATTGATATTTAGACATAATAAAATAGGAGTATATTAAATACCTTTATATAACTATATAAATTCTAAACTCTCTCTCTCTCTCTCTCTATATATATATACATGGTTGTATAATAATAGATTTAATTATATATTTAACATACAAATATATTACGTTTATGAATCATACAATTATTAGATTAATAGAAAATTCAAGGAAAAGCATAAAATTACATCTGTGGGCTAATATTTTAGTTGCCATCTTGTCTAAATCTGGCACAATTTCAATTCGATTAATAGAAAAAAAAGACTTAAAAGGGTCTGTGTTTGCTGCAAGAAATAAAACAACCCTCTTAATTTGGTGTTTAAAATCACTTTTATTCGTTTTTTTTTCTTCATGACTTTAATTATAAAATGCACAACCTATAAACAAATATTGATAAAAACTTTACATTGTGGTTCATGATGTACAAGACCACAACCTAGTGCTTTTTTATACATCTTAGTCCTTCATTCCAAATCCTTTGTTGTTTTACCAGGGTAAGTCTACTCTAAACGGAGTTCATTCTACTTTATGAACTGCTCCCTGCATTCAAGACAAGCAAAGCTATTTAAAAGCAAAGCAGGAGTTGGTTTCTCATTTCCAAAAGCCAGTTAACCAGCTTTTCATAGTTGATACAAAAACATTTATGCCTTTACAGTCAAATGCATATAAAATAGTGGTACATATGTAATGTAAACATAGTAAAAATAGAATCAACTAATAACAAGTTGACAGACAAGTACTTAAAAAAACAACTCAAATGGCTATAATGTTATAAATACAGGTTTCACTAGGAATCTACATGTGAAGACAAAGTCCTTCACTTCTCAGACTCTCTCCAGCCTCGAGCGTTCCGGCCGAACTTATAGACAAGTCTACGTCCATCCACCCGTTCCAGGATCTCTCGTTTATAATAATACCTTTGGAGAGAAAGAAACATGCGACAAGCTCAGAATATTGATCAGAGTCCTTTAAAAAGTTGCAAAGCTCCAGGGAAGATGTTACCTCATCGCTCGACTGAGTTTCTCGTAGGTCATACTGCTGTTATTTTTCTTCTTGCCCCAAAGCTGAGCCACAGCTTCCGACTTAAGGAAGCGGAAAACCCCCTCGGAGCGATCCTCCCATTTGATCAGGCCAGGGTTGCGCTCGGGGTTCAGGAGGATGTCTCGGATGAACTCCCACAGGTGCGTCCCACGAGGGTCTGTGGAAATATGAGACGTTAGTTGAGAAATAGAAGGTATCTAAAACAGCCTCAAGACATCCACGTGCCAGAGGCTTCGGTGCGTGCTGCTGTCAAATTCTCTAAAGACAACCGCCGGGTGAAGTTCAGGACACTTTAAAAAAAAAAAAACATTTAGGGAACATGTGAAAAATTTCAACTCACTGTGTCTTTTGACCTGTGACCGCTTGGGATCTGAAATGAGAAAATTAAAATGAAACCACTGTTTTTAAAGGGGCAGCTCATGTTTCTTTTTGGATCATGGAAAACTTGTGAATAATAACTTCAACTTTGGCTTTTGGCTTAAGGGTACTTTGATGTCTTTTTGTAGTCAGTATTCATGTATTGAACTTTTCACTCCATTCATGGGAATGGAGGAAACCCTATTCAGGAAGTGCACTAGTTAATGCATATGTATTTTTAGTTCCTATGTTTAATTGTGTTGTTTAAGTTTCTATAGGTGGGCTGTAAAGATTTTCATTTGTATCAGTAGCTTTGCAACAGCACTGCATGACTATCTAATTGTCCTGATCTCGGTCCTTTTTGCCTGCAGTGAACAAATCCTTTCAGTTTTACGCAACACAGAATATAAGGAAGAATACAGCAAAGGGACCCACGGCAAATGGTGTTTTATTATAACTTCAAACCTTTGTCTATAAAAATATTTATTTGCAAGCAAGTATAGCATGCATATATTAATGCATTTGCAAATGCTTTTATTCAAAGCAGCTTTCACTGAATTCAAGAAATATTTTTTTTTTTGGGTGGAGTATGCCTTTAACCTGAAACATTACCAATGTTTTTGAACATTTACCATGGTATTACCCTCAAACACAATCCCTATATCATGGTACAGGCATAGTACTTTTTTATCTGGAAAGGAAGCAAGGAGAATGCTGTTTTTTTAGGATTAGATGTAGGATTAAGATCATTTACCTGGGCTTGATGGAGCTGGTGAAGATAATATGGTGTTGGGCTGGAATGAGTTTTTGATGTCAAACAGTTCTGAGGAAAGAGAACATATGACACAATATCATTAAACCATCAGCTTAAATAAATAATCATCTTGTTTTAACTGGAAATATGTAAACAAATGTGATGCTGGACCACAAAACCAGTCGTAAATCGCACAGGTTTATCTGTAGCAATATACAACAATACATTGCATGGGTCAAAATGATAGATTTTTCTTTTTATGCCAAAAATCATTAGGATATTAAGTAAAGATCATGTTCCATGAAGATATTTTGTAAATTTCCTACCGTAAATATCAAAGCTTAATTTTTGATTAGTAAAATGCTTTGCTAAGGACAACTTTAAAGGCGATTTTCTTAATATTAGCTTTTTTTAACCCTTAGATTTTCAAATAGTTGTATTTCTGTCAAATATTGTCCTATCCTAACAAACCATACATCAGTGAAAAGTTTCTTTAGCTTTCAGAATATGTATCTCAATTTCAAAAAACAAAAACAACCCTTATAACTGGTTTTGTAGTCCAGGGTTACAAATTAAAAAAATCAAATCAAATCATTGAGTAATTTCACAGGTACCTGAAGTGTTGTAAAAGTTTGATTCTTCCTTAAAGGGGAGGATTGAACAAGGGAAGTCTGTTGAAGAAAATGAAGTACTTGGTTACAAAATTTTGATATGAAAAGTCTATAATTATTTCGAGAGATTCTGTTAACTTCTGTTTTCAGCAGCAGATGTGGGTCAATGTTTTGTCACTGATATTATGTGAACTTTATGCTAGGAGGATTGGAATGAAACCTCTTTAGTTTTACTTTGTGTGTGGTTACTTACTATCTATTTCTGTTTTAATGTCCGCTGGTGTGAACATATCTGTTTGACCATACTGACCTGTGACATAAGAAAATAAAAAATATATCTCAATAACAGAGTACATGTTTTGCAAGGACTACCATCAAATTTCATCAAATATCATCAAACCAACCAAGTCACTCCCGCATCATGTGGTCTTAAACCAGTTTAACTTGTTGGTACAGTTCTCACATGTCACCTGTATATGTTTTTCTGGATTTTATTAGGTTTAGTAACACACCGTAATGGAAGGTTTATCAAACCTGACGGTTTATGAAAATCTTGGTCTTGTTAGCAACACTCTCCTGGATTCATTATAGCGTTGTAAGAAGAGGTAAGAAGAGGAAAGATGAACAAAGAATCTTACCAACTAGGACAGGTTCTAGGATTAGAATCCTAAAAATATTTTTTTGCCTTTCTGCCTTTATAGGACTGGCGAAGAGAGAAAGGAAACGATTGGAATGGAAAGAGGAGAATGGAACTGGGAAAAGACCACAAGCTTGGACTCAAACTTGGGTTATCCAAAGTCTTTGACCTTTCTACCCACAAGGCTATGTCTTCAACCTTGATTATCATCCTGTATGAAACAACAGTTCTATAGCACAAAACTGACAGAAAAACTCTATCCCTACACAAAGCCAAACCATAACATACTCCGTCAGAAGAAAACTGCAGATTGACGAGAAGTGCTAACTCAGTGTCAACTCTTAAACCCAAACGTGACAATCTGATTACTGGTTGACAACTAGGATCAACAAGATTGTTGATCTAGGAACATGTCAAAATCACATTAACCATCTTGTTCAGGGTTGGAAGGGTAGGCACTAGACAGAGGTAAAATGCAACCTCTAATCCCTCTGTATCTTACCGTTCCACTTTAGGTCAGTCAGGCTCTGGAAAAGAATGGAACCTACGGATCCGGCTGCTCGGGTGAAGTCTTGGAAGCTCATGATGCACAGTTGCCTCCCGTCAAGGTCAAAGTTCTGGAAGGGAATGCTGGTGGCATCGATTTGGTGCATGTCCAGCGTCTGTTGGAGCCATTCCCACACCTGGTACTTGGTCCAGTTTTGTGGGTGAAGATCTTGAGACCAGAGTCGGCTCATGTAACTGGAATTCACTGCGGATACATTGAGATTTCAGAAAGGGTTTAGTAAATGTCCCTGCTAAAAGCTGGTTTATGCTGGTTGGTGCTAGTCAATTTTGGCCTTTTTAGTGAAGTTGGTTGACCAAGAGAAAGTCTTGTTGTCTATCTAAGGGCAACTTATAGAAATACTAACTGGACCTGAGTGAAGTGAAACTGTTAAAAGCTGAGGTCAGTTTTCCAAGACAATCATAAGCTAACTATGGTCACAAGCAGAGATGGGCAGTATTTATAATACATGTATTTCAAATATAGTTTCAAATTAGTCATTTGTATTTGATAGGGTTGATGAAAATGGCTTCATATTTTGTATCAATATGCTATAGTTTAGAATTTTTGTAGTTTTAAAATACTGTAAAATACTTTGTAAGAAGTCTATATGGGGACATCATAAAAATGCAACCTCTACTCAGTAGTTTGCCCAGACTTGTTACTACACTATTAATGTCTACTTTAATGGGTCCTCTATACTTCTATTGCTCTCAATAGATTCAGTGGTTGGAGTTGGAGGTTAATACTCCCTGACAAGTTCTGGTGCTACTTTCTGATTACGTTTTTGGCTACATTTAAAATCAAAACATATTGATCATTTAATAATTGCTGAAATGCTAAAATTTTTGTTTTCAACTTCCAAATAGGTGTCCAATGATTGATAAATAAATAAATATTTGATTGATGAATGTTGTACTATAATTGAAGTAGCTGTTTAGTTTAGTAGGATCATGACATCATTGTATGAATGACTGCCTGAAACATAATTAGGGATTCAAGCATGTAGTGCTGAAACCCTATTATTATTCCGCCCTAAAACTGATCATGCAGTCCAAACCATTAAAATTGGTCAGACCGTAGTAGTCAATCGGCCTATCAGGGGTGCTACAGTGAGCAAAAATTTGAAATATATCATAACTCCGTTTGCTGTAGATTCAAGTGTCTTATATCACTGGAATCCTTGGCTCAAGACAAACAAATCTATCACTGATTTTATTTCCATTCTAGAAAAATATTCTGCCATTTTGAATTTTGTCCAAAACCTACTTTTGCGAACTAGTCCTAGGTTTTTCGCCTGATCGGACCCAAACCAGTGCAGAGATATTATCTGGACAGACAATATCAATAATTATCAAAAAATAAATAAAAATAAATAAATAAAAATTGTTATAAAGGTTAAAAACACTGTGTTGTATGACAAATTGCATGAAATTGCAGTTTTAAACACTAGATGGCAGCAGAAGACCACTAACAGGCTCATTCAATTTACTACTGTTCATAGGTTTGCGTATGAAATCATGCTTAGACATTATAAAATCAGTTATAACATTTAAAATCACATTTAGTCAAAATTTACTATTTTATTCATACAGTTTTTACAATTATGCCGGATTATGATTATTGATCATTGAAACCTGAAAATGGCATATAAAGTCTTGAAAAGAGAAGACTTGCAATAACTATTGTGTCACCTATAATTTATTTCAAATATCTATATGTGTAACAAAATGTGTGTGCATGTATGTCTGTGTCTGTGTATGTGTGTGTGTAAGCATGCTTATTGAGTATTAATATAATAGTTTAACCATTTTTGTGTCTCTAAACCTATTCTCCATTTTTGATGTGTTTTAAGGTCAGTCATACATCCAGGTTTGTCTAGACTCTAAAAGTATATATACCTTAAAGGTCTTAAAGTACTTGAACCCCAGTAATTGCTGCTTGCAGCTATATTATATTATTACATTTATGATTAACAAACAATTGATTAATTAGTTAGAAACTTGTTGCTATGAATTACCGTTAGTTGTCTTCTTATGAATGACTTGTTTGTCAATGAGTCCTGTTGCTGATGCCTTTTGTTACCAAACACAAAGTAACTAAATTAGGACACAATTGTGAGTCATTCGCAAACTGTTAAAATTAAACTGATGTTTACTTTAAAACTAACCTTCATCTGGGAGATTACAGGGATATGTGAATATTTGATCTGTCAACTGGTTGCGTATGTCAGATTTATGGCATGACTCAGACAGATAAAAGCTGTTGCTATCAAACATTATTTACTTAATCAGCTGAGTCAGTGTAATGTAGAAATGATAGATCAAGCAGGCAATTGATGGAAGGTTTGCTAATAAATTTCATGCTCCCTTGTAAAAGTATTTATTAGTATTTGTAAAAAAAAACTATATATATATATATATATAGTACTTTATTTTGATACATGGTGTGGTTTGTTGTATTTTGTAGTCTATTTTGATACACTTTAAATCAAGATATTTGGTATTTAAATACATTTAATGTATCTTTGCCAAACCCTGGTTGCCAGTTTTACTGAACTCTATTGTTAACAATGAAACTTGCAACCATAGCTGCTTTTGTGAAACGCACACCTGGTTAGGAGCTGTTCAAGCTGGATGACCAGCATAATCATAGTGTTATAGCAAAGTTTCCCGATGAAGTTGTTTGACTAGTAAGGTTATTGTTGAAGCAAACTGATTAAGGAAGTCTTGTTTGTATCACTAGAACAAAAGCCTTCAACCCTGCTTTTGGAGACCCATCATCCAGCAAAGTTGATTTACAACCTGCTTCAACAGACCTACCTATGATTTTCAAGCAGTCTTGAAGACCTTGATTAACTGGTTCAAGGTTGGAACTAAACTCTACTTGGGGCCAGTTGCATAAACTGTTTAGACTAGTCTTAAAAAGTTAGTCATCCATTTTTTTTTCTTTAAGACTGGTAATAACTTTTTTAACTCAGTAATGAAAAGGTTGATTGGTCTTATTTGTATTGGAAAAGTAAGACTGATATCCCATTGGCAACTGCTAGGTGGTCAAACTGGTTCTTAAGACAGTCTTAATATGGTGACTAAGTTTATGCAACCGGCATAAAAGCAGGGCTGAAGACCTCTGATCTAGATCATTCCAGCAGCATTACATGTGGGGACCAACATCCAAACAAAAAATATATTCTGGTGAACAGCTAAACTAGTCTTAGCAGTCAGTTATAGACTATAAAAAGTGTAAATAAAAGTACTGCATATGGTTTCTAGATAAGTGTAAATCACTTTCACTATCTGTACATGGTCCCCAGTGCATGCAACTGATAACCTAGTAACTCCAGCAGTGACTGCTAGAGTAAATGATTAATCTGACAGAAAAGTCTCCACCGATTAGATTATAAGCAAAGCCTACAACCTAAAATCTGTTCTGGAATTGTACTTGATGGTGGAATAATCACAAGTTCACCTTCTCTGGAGTTTCAGATAAGAAGAAACTTTACCATCAGTGCAGTTGTAGTGGGATGTCCAGGAAGCAGATAGCTGGTTATCGACACTCACATTAGCTGGGATACTCATGACACCGCTGGCCTGAAGGACCATGATCCAGTGCTATTGAAAGAAATGGAAATGAATGTTTATTTCTTGCCACCCAACCAGAGATGTTTCTGCAACTTTCATACAATGCACTAGAAAAGTCCAACTTAGCCTCAGGCATAAAGTGAATGCCTTATAACTCGTTCTTTGTGGGATTTGACCCAACAACCCTTAGCCCAAAATACTTACACTGCACCATCAAACTCCCTACTCAAACAATGTTTATAAATCTTGTTGCATGGGAGAGTAACAGCACACTTGCCGCCATTCTTGTAATAATAAACATACATACTGTGCCAGAAATTGACATATAATTAAGTGTAGACTTTATACCAGATTACAGTTATGTTCAGTGAGCTAAAACAAAGGTCTTGTATGTTCAAAGGGGTAAAGGGAGGGGGTGAATTTTGCATAGGTGTCCTTCGTGCCACGCTCAACCACACATGCAGACACATTTGCACAGGAATGTGTCAGTGTGTCTAAATGCTTTGCATACATAAAAGGTCCACCTGTCCTTCAGTTTAACAGTTAGATCAATGGTTCAGTCATTCCATGTATTATATGATCATATGATCAGCTTTATACAAAGCACTTTTTAAATTCATCTAACGCTGTGAATGCATCTGTGTTGTGAGTTACAGGTTAGCTGAAAGCTACTGCATAAGTACCTTTTGTACAGAGGAGCTCAATGAAAAACATCAGCATGATCGAATTCCAATCAAGTATCCCGACATGTTTGTCTGTTAAACTTTATAAAATAATGCTGTTACATGATCATTTAAAAACCTAGATTCAGGGCATTATAGATCCTAGTCCAAAAGGTATGCAACTTAATTTTACAGCCTCCTATGATACCTAATAACTTCAATGAAAAATCCAAGATGGTGGAATTTTTTTGCACAAGACAAATGTGTATTGCAAACTTAGATTTTAATGCAACATTAGTGTTTGGTGTGAATTTGTATGGCTATTTCATACTTGAGTAGCAGCATGCTTAAAATGCAATTTTTGTGGTTTGCATCTTATGTTGACTATTACAAAATGGTAATTTATGAGGTTCCACGAGGTTATGAAATGTGGCTTTATGTTGCATTGGAAATTCTAACGTTATTCGTATGCTCATGAGATGCAAAGAAGATGATATTTTATTCTATCTGCAAAAAGTGACATTTAATATAACCTTTAAGTTAACATAATAACCTTTACTTAACTACAGAATCTCACATGACACAGGTCGCGCGATCTCCGGTGTATTCCTATTGGTTGTCCCATCAGGATGCTGCTCATATCATCAATGTAAAGTTTTACTAAGGTCGTACATATGGTTGTTTTGACGCTTCAAGTTCAAGTATTCATATAATGATCATATTATAAAAAAGAAAACAACAACAGGATATGAACATGTAACACATGATAAAAATGTGATTCAGTCAAATGAGGGTAGCAATGACATTATTTAGAAGAACTGAGTTTATTGACATTCCCTGGAACGGTTGTTAGCCTGTTTAGTTTGGTGTCTTTGTCAACTGTGAAAATTCTCTTATACGTTGTGTTGTAGTGTATAAAGCTGTATGGGACCAACTTACCTGTCTTATCTGTTCCACTAACAAACTTCCTACTTGAAATCTGACCTATATTTGTCTTTTTATTGATCCGAAGATGACCTAGCAGATCATTTTATGGAATGTGTGTAAAGCTGGGGGAGCTATGCTAACAATAGAAAATGTTCACACCAAGAGCAAATAAAGGAAATTAAAAACTTAATAAGAAAAACGTTCAGTCAAAACTTAATTAAGATGAACTGAAACACTGAATTTTATCCTTCCTGCCACATAAAAATTATTTGCATTTTTTTCCTTAAATTTAACATTTCCAGTTTACTCAAATTAATTCATGAATAATTATAAAAATATTTTATGAATATATAAATAATAATATGAATGACAAAAAACACTATAATAACCCTTACATTTTTTAAAGTAATTACTAAAATGTATGAAATAATTTCTGGAGTTTAACATTTTCATTGTGCGGCAAAATATTCCTATCAAATATTTCTTGATTTCGTATTTTTATTCATTATTAATTATACAAAGATTTCATGAATATATAAATAATTATACTAATACTAATTAAAAAAATGCTAAGTTGCTTATAATATCATTTAAACTTAAATTTAAAAAGTAATTACTAAAATGAATTAATTTGTGAGGTACAGAACTTTTACAGTTTTCTAATTATGAATGGACACTTTGTGTAATCTCAATCTTCCTTTGTCTAGAATAGTGATATGAATCTCGTTTTATTTCCATGGAAAGATGATTCATAAATCAAATTACTAATGAATTGCTCTTTGTTTCTTTTAACTGGAAAAGCAGGTTGCCAGATTCTTTCCAGCATTATGAAACCCATCTGATGCATTTCATCCTAGACTGGTGTGTTACTATGGTGATGTCTACTTTAATGTATGAGGAAAGAAATCTAGAAACACATATTTGGGTGTTTATCACATTCCTTACAGTAACTGACCCAACAATGTGGGCTACAGGCTGTCAACTTCCTTTACCTATCAGTTACGGAGCAATATGGGCCATTTACACTCAATTTGTTTTGGTTGTACACAGTGTGCAAAGTGTTTCCAAGTTTCAGAGGCCCAAAAGAGTATTTAGACACCTACAAATGTATGAATGCATCATATAAAATAATCAACCCAAGTTGCATCTGCAAACAAATGACGCTTTTCATAAAAGTAACTTTACAGTTTTTTAAGCAATTCTAGCAACTGTTTAATTCATGTCCAAGTCAAGTCCACTAATTTATGATGACCACAAAGTGTTTTTTATATAGACATTACAATGTATATTGTTTTTATCTTGAACCAAAAAAAGAAAAAAAAACTTTTTGTGAAAATTGCATTTCTTTTTGCATTCTTTACATTTTTTTTTTTTTAAGTTCAACATTTTCAATGTGACACCAAATATTTATATCAAATAGTTCTTGATTTTAAGAACTGGTTTAATGTGCATTTGTGTAAAATAATAAATAAATAGCCTGTTTGACTTTTAAGAATACTGCATGTGTGCAAGTTAAAGTTTGTTTAAGCAAATGATGATAAAAAAAAAAAAAGTTGCACAAAGTTAAAAAGAAAGGACAACAAATGAATTACTTTTGGATTTTCAGATACATTTCAACTATTGTATGCCACTTGCTAGATTCAAATAGTTTTGCATAATCATCTAGGATTGTCACTGAAGCGCATGAGCTAATGAAACCTTTCCTGCAGAGAATGAAAGAGAATTAAAGTGTCTCACCAGAGATGTTGAATGTGATCCTGGTTCAGAGTTAAATGTCTCTTTCTAAAGTTGTCAGCGTCTGTATGGGAGAGAAGATTAGAGTTCAATGGAGAGGTTGTGTTGTGTACCTGTGACACTGCTGAGGCCTGCCAAACTTCTGTGACAGAGTGCGACCTCGTTCACCAATCAGGATTTTTATTCCGTCTGCTTCCTGCTGCTTTGATTGGCTTATTTTCACACCAGGTGTGTTACAAGTAATTTGAATATGGTAAAAAAAAAGAAATACTGTTGTAGCAAGTCACTTTCACTATGAACACTAGCAGTCTCTCTCACTCGCCCACATGCTTCAGCAATCCTGCCGGTGATTAATCTATTGATGTTTAACTAGAACCATGCAGTTGCTCTTTTTGTTTTTACATTATTTTCCCGTTTTGACTCTCAGGGTGGTAATATTATTAATAATATTTATTTATAATAATTTCTGGGTCATAAAAGACCAAAAAATATATTTTTGAATAAAGATTAAACATATTTCAGACAGCATTTTTATATACACAATACAGTCAAAAGTCTTTGAACAGTAAGATTTTTTTTAAGAAGTCTCTTCTGCTCATCCAATGTACAGCAAAAACAGTACAGTTTTGAAATATTTTTTACTATTTAAAATAAAATTGTTTCCTATATATTTTATAAATGTAATGTATTCCAAAGCTGATATTTATATTTATATTTATAAATAAATGCAGGCTTGGTGAGCAGAAGATAATTATACACACACACACACACACACACACACACACACACACACACACACACACACACACACACACATATATATATATATATATATATATATATATATATATATATATAAAATTTCAATTAAATTTATGCATTTATTTACTTTTTATCCAAAGCGACTTACAGTGCACAGCAATGCTCTTCCAATTGAGCTACAGGAACACTATATATATATATATATATATATATATATATATATATATATATATATATATATATATATATATATAACATTTACATTCTTACTGTTCAAAAAATTGATATACATTTTATTTTTCTAGCTGTTATTTAATTTTTTTAGTTGTAGTATTTTAAATTTCAGTTTAGTTAATTTTGTAATATGCTTTTCTCATATTTATTTGTTTTATTTCTATTGAATAATATCAGTGCTCCTAAAATACGTTTAATTTCCTTTTTTAAAACACAACAAAATATATAATAATATGAAAAAAAATCATATATATATATATATATATTATATGAAATGTGTTGTTAATTTTAATATTTTCTATGGAGATACATCACGTTCTCCAAAACTGTTCACTAAGCTTAGCATTTTCCCCTGTTTTTATACAGTCTATGATTTTTCCCCATTCAAAACTACACAAGTGACATGTCTTGGGTATTCTAGTCTTTGACTTTGGTTAATCACAAAGTAGTAAATAAAGAAAAAAAAGAAAAATTGAAAACAAACCAAATGACTGAGAATCCTCTATAATGTGACCCATCATTAAATGCTTACACCCAGAAAACTCAATAGCATAAGACAAAACTGCAAACGCCGTTGTCCAACAAAACATGATCAAAACGTATGCTGCATGTCTCTCGCTATCAGAGGAATGCTTCTTCCGTGATCAGAGGTCTGATGCTTGCTGACAAACACAGAAACAGCAGGCCGCGAGCGCTCAGGTTAGAGGGAGGCTTTACGCTGTTGATTAAAGAGCTCTGAAGCTCTAAGACACATAGCCTAATGGCTAAATCACAGAGGAACTCGGCTTCACTCTGACTCAACATATGTGCTGGATATTATCTACATCTTTGGACTCACACACTTCGGCACAGCAGCTCTGCCAAAGCGAAAGCACAAAAGGATCTGCTGTCATGATTTGAGATGTTAGTTTTTAAGCAAACAGTTTGAATTGTGTGGAGTGTGTTGAGATATATTTTTGCAAACCGAATAAGATAAAAGAAATATGAATTTAATATAACAAGAACAGTGTTATTTTATTATCATTTATATACTATTATAGTCTTTAATAATGATTGTGTTTCATTGTGTGCATTGTGTTGATTTTGTAAAGTGAAGAGTTTTGAATAAACTTAAAGTAAATATGCATTTAATATGAAATAAACTGTTATTTTCTTACTATTTATATACAATTATAGTCTTTCATATTTTTAAGGCATTAGTTAAGAAGAAACGAAGTTTGCATAATTGTGTGTGCGTTGAGATGTTTTTTTGTGAAATGAAAATCTTTGAATAAAATAAAACAAATATGAATTTAATGATACAAACAGTATTATTTTAGCATTATCTATGTATTATTATAGTCTTCATTAATATTTTGAATGAGCTTTTATTTTAGTTTTCATTTGAATTACAGTTATATATTTTTTTAGTTTGAGGTTTTTCTTTTCAGTTTTAATTTTATTCATTTTAAACATATTAAACATAATTTACTCCAGTTGCCAAGTCAACATTTATTATTTTCTTTCACGTTAAGTATTTCTTCTAATATTTCTTCTAATATTTTTTTTCAACTTTCAATAAAAGAAAACAATAATGATATCACTTGATATGAAATTGATATTTTATTTTATGAATGCAATATGAAATTGTATTGTATTTTATTTCCGTAAGATCTAAAACAAATTAAGTAATAATGAAAAAGAAAATGTATATCAAAACAGCAAACCAATGTATTGCCACACATGAAACCTAGACATGAAATTTAAAAAAAACCTGAACAGTTCTTTATAGAACTAAAATACAAATTCAGTTTTCATATGTGTGAGTCCCATCTGATGCTGTGAATGTCTCATCTTACTAGCTTCAACTGTTGTAAGCCCATTTTGATTTATAGTCATGTCTACCTTACACCTCATGTTCATCTGAAAGACTCTGAGCTGAAAGTCCCCTCAAAGCCCAATGAATTGTTTTCGTTTTATTTCATTGTACCCCTTCAAACGCTGTCAGGATTAAATTAAGATCTAATCTAGCCAGGCTTAGATTTAAGACCAGTATTTAGGCTGAGTCATGAGGAACCGCAGCCAGAAAAGTCAGTCTGAAAGTGAAATGTTCTCTCAGTCCACGAGAAAGGGCTACAGCTCACGCGCTCATTACAGATGAGAAATCCTTCATTCCTTCCTTCCTTCCATTCATTTCGCCCGATCCCTCCATTAGGCTCTCATCAGCACGTTCAAAGCTGTCATCTTTAATTTTTCACACGAGGCGGAGAAAGAGACAGAGAAAAGAAAGAGAGTGGATGATTTTATTAAGGTCAATTACAGCTACAAATGACAATTTCTCGGGCCAAATTGCAATTTTACGTCCTTTTTGTAAGAGAACAATGACTATGTAATTAAAGTAATGAGCAGCGCATCAGTCGAATGATTTGTGCAGAATGAGGAGTTTCTTGCATGTGTGTGTGTGTGTGCATATGTGTGTGCATATGTGTGTCTACACATTTGTCTATTTGTTGAACAACGCACGTGATGTTCGAGTTATTACACGTAACGTCTAATTACAGCAGATGAACTGAAGAGTCCTATGTTGCGGTGTGGTATGATGGTATGTGTCTGACTTCCTTTCTCTTTCTGCACAGCTGCATTCTGGGAGGAGCGGGTCAATACGCCTGCAGTTCATCTCCAGTCCACTTGATGGCACTGTGAGCTCACTAAAGTTGCGCTGCATGGCTGGAACAGCACAGGACCTGTATAAAAAAATGAAAGCTGTCATCTAAACCACTACTTGGTATGTAATTTTTATATTATTAAATTATTAAATTATTAAATTAAGATGATACAACATAAAACATAATTACATATTACAACATAAATATCAATTAGAAATATGAAAATGCAAACTATATATATATATATATATATATATATATATATAAAACACAAATATAAATAAAAAATATACAAAATAGAAATACATAAATATTATTAATAAAATTGTATTGCTATTAAATAATACATTAAATGATAGTAGATAAAAAAAAAAAAAAATATATATATATATACAGTCATGCCCAAAAATATGGACACCCTTGGTAAATATGATCAAAGAAGGCTGTGGAAATTAACCTGCATTGTTAATCCCTTTGATCTTTCATTTTAAAAAAAATCACAAAAATCTAACCTTTCATTGGATAATAAGAATTTAAAATGGGGGGAAATATCATTATGAAATAAATGTTTTTCTCTTATACACATTGGCCACAATTAAGGACACCCTTTTATTGAATTCTTTTTTAAACCACCATTTGCCAGTTTAACAGGTCTAAATGTTCTCCTATAATGCCTGATGAGGTTAGAGAACACCTGACAAGAGATCAGAGACCATTCCTTCATCCAGAATCACTCCAGACCCTTTAGATTCTCAGCTCCATGTTGGTGCTTCCCCTCTTCAGTTCACTCCTCTCATTTTCTATAGGGTGCAGGTCAGGGAACTGGAATGGCTATAGCAGAAGCTTGGTTTTGTGCCCAGTGACCCATTTTTGTGTTGTTTTTGAGGTTTGTGATTGGATTATTGTGCGGTTGGATGATCCAAACATGGTCCATTATGAGATTTCTAACAGAGTCAGTCATTTTTTGATTTTTTTATCTGTTGGTATTTGATAGAATGTTAATAATCACCCTGGAGTACTCAAAATTGTGAATATGAATGGGAATATATGGGCCAATGTGTATTAGAGAAAAACATTTATTTATGATATTTTCCCCCATTTTAAATTCTTATTGTCCAATGAAAGATTAGATTTTTGTGATTTGTTTAAAATGAAAGATCAAAGGGATTAATTTTCACAACCTTCTTTGATCATATTTACCAAGGGTGTCCATATTTTTGGGCATGACTGTATATGTACTCACCGGCCACTTTATTAGGTAGACCTGTTCAATTGCTTGGTAACACAAATTGCTAATCAGCCAATCACATGGTAGCAACTCAGTGCATTTAGGCATCTAGATGTGGTGAAGACGACTTGCTGTAGTTAAAACCAAGCATCAGAATGGGGAAGAAAGGGGATTTAAGTGACTTTGAACGTGGAATGGTTGTTGGTGCCAGACGGGCCGGTCTGAGTATTTCAAAAACTGCTGATCTACTGGGATCCTACCCACAACCATCTCTAGGGTTTACAGAGAATGGTCAGAAAGAGAGAAAATATCCAGTGAGCGGCAGTTGTGTGGACAAAAATGCCTTGTTGATGACTTGTTGAGGTCCGAGGAGAATGGGCAGACTGGTTAGAGATGATAGAAAGGCAACAGTATGGATATCAGATGGTAGGGTTAGAATTTGGTGTTACGAACATAAAAGCATGGATCCATCCTGTCTTGTCTGATTGGTTCAGGCTGCTGGTGGTGTAATGGTGTGGGGGATATTTTCTTGGCACACTTTGGGCCCCTTAGTACCAACTGAGCAACGTTTAAACGCCACAGCCTACCTGAGTATTACTGCTGAGCATGTCCATCCCTTTATGACTATAATGTACCCATCTTCTGATGGCTACTTCCAGCAGAATAATGCACCATGTCACAAAGCTCAAATCATCTCAGACTGGTTTCTTACACATGACAACGAGTTCACCTTACTTAATGCCCTCCACAGTCACCAGATCTCAGTCCAAAAGAGCATCTTTGGGATGTGGAGGAACGGGAGATTTGCATCATGGATGTGCAGCCGACAAATCTGCAGCAACTGTGTGATGCTATCATGTCTATATGGCATCAAAATCTCTGAAGAATGTTTCCAACACCTTGTTGAATCTATGCCATGAAGAATTAAGGCAGTTTTGAAGGAAAAAGGGGGTCCAACCCGGTACTAGCAAGGTGTACCTAATAAAGTGGCCAATGAGTGTGTATATAGTCCATACACACACACCCACAAATAATAAATCTACAAATACATACAAAATAATACTACTAATAATAATTCTTAAATAATCACTATTATTCTCCAAATAATTTTACTATCCACCACAACATAAAAATAATTATCGCTTAAATGGAATCAAGACTTTTATAACCACACCATGTGGTGTATCCTCTAAATTTCTTTGCACATTTAATCATCTTTAAGGTAAAAACCTTTAGTTTGATCACTCAGAAACTGCACACCTCTTCTCAACAATCTGCACGATTGGAGGGTTGTAGCATGCTACTTATAAATTACATTTTAATACATAAGTTTAAAGTTCACAGGTCACAAAAGTATGAGCGCTAATTAAAGAAAAGCTTCAGTTTTGGTACCCCATGATCTTTGTTCTGTACTAATGGCCTTCTTCACAGCCCACCTGCAAGTCTGTGTTGTTAAGTTAGCAATGCTCTCTATAGAACCATAAGCCCCTGTTATCTGTTACATGCCTGGCAGCCTGCAGGCTACGGCCCAAGCAAACCTCCAGTGACCGGCGTCTGCTGGCCAGTACTGCCCTCTAAAATCACAACCGCCACGGATTTCTCTGGCTCTACTTGGGCAGATGGGCTCAGGGAAAGCTCGCTTCTGATTGGCTGGACATCGGTCGAGAAGCTTAAATTGGACAACAGAGGCCAGAGCTCTTCTGGAATGATAGTTGCTCTGAAAGCTACAGGGTGTGCTAAGGTTGTAAATACACAAACCTTGTCACAGATGGGTAAATCACACACACACTCAACATTTCCAATCATTTTGGTGTGCTGCCCACATCCGTACGGAACATCACAAGGTCTTACAGAAGAACGTCGACATGATTTTGCGACAATTATAGTGCTCTTTTGTGTCTGCGAAGGGGTTTTGGGAAACAAATTAATTCTAAAAGATTCATTCAGACAGAACAGTACAGCGCTCCAGAGCTCAGCGGAGGGGAAGTGAGCTGTTGGCGCTGAGATCCTCTGGCAAACCGTGGGAATAATGATAAAAAACGCAAACAAACAAGCCAAATCGTGTGATTACACCAACAAAACGCACTTTTAGGTCGAGCGAATCTCTCTCGCCAAACGCAACTGGGATTATGATTCACTGAAACGCATTGTTCTCTCAGGTTCCTCCTTCTATTTTCTCAAAATAAGGTTTAGTCACTGCCCGGGTCATGATGTGCCTTTAATTTCGACACTTTGCTATTTTAGCGTTAGTATACAGCAGCGGTGACTCATTGCTTTGAGGTGACATGGTTTAATTTAGCAGTAAGTCTATTTCAGAGGCAGGTGTGGGAGCAGATGCAACCCTCTCCATGTCTTTTGTAGTAGATCTGATTTGAGGTCTATTAACGTCCTTCAATTCTAATCTTAACGAGAGAGACCTTGTTTGGTGCTCAACTAGTACTTACATCTGTATACATTCTTGCATGCGTGTGCCTGACTTTATGTTCTTTGATAAGTAATAATTTAGGCTGATACTTTTATCTGAAAAGATTGATAACAATTACTGTGACAAGCACCCTGGAGCAACCTGAGGTCAAAGGAATAGTACACACAAACATTTGTAGGCAGTGTTTACGCAAAATCATATGATTTTCTTTCTTCGGGGAAACACAAAAGTAGATATTTTGGAGAATGTCCAAACTGTTCTTTTACATCACGAAAAAACACAGACTAGAGCCTGTCAAGTGCCAATAAAGAAGAAGAAGAAAAACAAAACAAAAACAAACAAACAAAAATATTATGGTGAATAAATTAAACTTTAAGCTGTTCCTTACATAAAACTATTGTATGGCAAAAAAATATCAAATTAAATTAAATTAAAATAAAAAAATAAATGTAAATAAATAGAACAAAATGAAAAGAATAACATTACATAAATAGAATGTCACAAAAAAAACATTACATAAAATAATAAAACAATAAAATAAAATATATTACAAAATACACAAAATAATTAAAAAAGTAAATCAAATTTAATAAAATAATAAAAATAAAAATATAAAAAATAAATAATGAAAATGTTAATAAAATAGAACAAAATAAAAAGAACAAGATTACATAAATAGAATGTAATACAATAACAAAAATAAAATACATGAAACAAAAATTACAAATAACAAATAGCATTTAATGAAAATGATAAAAATAGAAAAAATAGCATAAAAAATAAAAATAAACAAAATTGAAATGAACAGACTTTAATAAAAAATAAAAAATAAAAAATAAAAAGAGTAGCATAACATAAAAATAATTAAATAAAAAAATAAAAAAATAAAGAAATAAAATAAAATAAAATAAACATTACATAAATAAAATTTTTATAAAATACATTAAACTAAATAATGAAAACACATAAGAATAAAAACTTTTAATAAATTAAACATTTAAATAAAATGCAACAAAATAAAAATAACAACATTATGTAAATAGAATATAATAAAATAACACAAATAAAATCAAAATACATGAAACAAAAATAAATAAAATACATAAAAATAGATAAAATTACAAATCGCAATTAATAAAAATATAAAAATATAAAGAATAGCATAACAAATAAAAATAAACAGAATTAAAAAGTAATACAAATACAAATAAAAAGAATAGCATAACATGAAAAGAATAAAATAAAAAGAATAATATATAAAAAATAAAATACATTAACAAAGTAATTAAAATATATAATGAAATAAAACAAGCAAAATTAAAAATAGTAAAGAATAACAAAAGATTAAAAGACAAAATAATAAAAAACTAAATTCAGATAAAAATCATAATACAAATCATAACGTAAAATCATTACATATCATAGTCATTACAGTGCGATTTCTAGGTTAGTGCATGTAGGATGGAGGCTATAACATAAACAAAATGAAGAAAACGTATAATATAAAAATAAAAATAAAAAAGAATAAAATAAAAAGAATAGTATTAACAAATACAAAAATAAAAATAGCATAAAATGTTTGAGGTTTACGGACATCACTAAGCAGGGAAGAAAGGATGGAGCACAGAAGACAGAAAATGGAGGGATGGAGTGACAATGACACAAAGAGAGGGAGAGAGATCGGGGGACAATTAGCATTCCTGTGGCCATTTGTTTGACTAATTATGTGTGAGTGATGTGACGTGGCTGCTAGGGGTATTAATGGGATTCCTGCTGTTTAATGAACATGTCACACTCCTTTTGTACAAGCAGAAGGAAAGAGACTCCGCAGCTAGCATGGGTGTGCATGTGATCATGGACTACTGCATTCATCTGTAAAAAGAGTGCATTGACATTCAATACAAAAAAGCTAATAACTACCAAGGGTTTACATGTTTTCACTTGACAGATTAAATGTTAGACTATTAAATATGAAATATTTTAATATTTAATATTAAATAACTTCCCACCTTGGAGGAATTCCTCAGCATACCCAATAGCTTAGAACAACTTGATGATGTAATAGAAACTATGGACTCTCTCTTTTCTAGCATTTTATATATGGTTGCTCCTTTATGCTTGAAGAAGTTTAAGGAAAACAATCTGACACCATGGTATAATGAGCACACTCACACTTTAAAGAGAGCAGTCTGGAAAATGGAGCGCAGCTGGAGGAAAACAAAACTAGAGGTATTTCATATTGCTTGGCAGGAAAGAACCCTATCCTACTACAGATACCCTATCCTTTCGCAAGATTTTACAGTCTTTTATTTTTTAGGGAATAGACATAAAATCTAAAAATATATACATTATTAATCAACTATAATTAATTAAAATAACTAAATATGAAACCAAAATATAAGATAATTTAAAATATATATGTTTATATTAAAAATAATATATAAAAATGACAAAAACACAACAAAACTACATTTTTTTTAACAACAACAACAACAACAACAACAAAAAAAATAATAAAAAAAATATTTAAACTATTTTGCCATGGCTTCATTTTTAATGTTCATTTAGTTTAATTTTATGTATTAATAGATCTAAAACTAACACTGTAGTAAAAATTACTTAAAAAAAGATAAAGCCATATAAAAATAAAATGACACTATAAAAATATTAAACTAAAATATAAATTTTAACTAAAATAAAAGTTGGACATTTCTCATTATCTTTAAGTTTAACTTTATATACTAAAATAACTAAAACTGAAATATAAATGAATAAACTATATATACATATTAGAAACTAAAAATAAAAAATAAAAACCTATTTAAAATATTCAGAAACACTAACAGTTTCTCAATTATACTAAACAAATACTGCAGTGAGCAGTACACTATTTTGGAAAAGAGCTAATTTCAGTCTGACTAGGCCATTCAGAATGTCAAAATGTAAACAATAATAATCAGTGGGTGCTTTTATTTTATTTTGGTATTTAAAAGTCAAGCTTTTCACACACATTTGTTTTTTCCACACACGTACTCACCACAGAATGGATTTGCAGCCTGGCTGTTGAACACAAACAATAGATTCTCCCCACTGGCTTTTATATGGCATATAATTGAAGCCACTAGAGTTTGATTTTACCCTCTGAGAGTCATTGTATATTTTCAAGTGAGATGGTCCATATTTATGCATTTATAAATCTAAATGTTGCACATGCAGCAAACAATCTAGATCATCACAACGCACAATGAGAGCGCCAATGGCTTTCAATGAACATGTCCCATCATGTGTCCTAGTAAATGATCTGCATCTGTAGGCTATTCCAATGGAATAATGATGCTGTCATACAGCACTGCGATGATGATAATGCTGATCGCGATAACTGGCGAAAATTGGCACAAATGGTGGTTGTCTAAATAAAAATTATACTGTAATCAGGACATTTTGTTTGCTGTTGTTTTTTCTTTAAAGCCTGCAGTTACAGGGCTTAAAGTCTGATTTATTGATCTCAGCGGTATGTTGATTAGGTTTAGCTATTCAGTTCATACATGTAAATCCCCCATGGATTGACTTTTATGAACCCTTACAGCATCCACAATTACTCCTACCCAGAATTCCTTAAGGCAGCAGCAGGAGGATTCTCCAGCAGTTATGGGGTGATGTACTTTTTGACAAGGGCACTCACAGTTTGCCACTTCTTTTTCATGTTCAGGAGTATACGAGAAGCCAGACTTGGAGCTCTGTGAAGTGTAGAAAAGAGAGATGTTACCATAAAAACAG
Organism: Carassius carassius; assembly: GCF_963082965.1. NCBI lineage: Eukaryota > Metazoa > Chordata > Actinopteri > Cypriniformes > Cyprinidae > Carassius > Carassius carassius. The sequence goes on along the minus strand of NC_081797.1, from coordinate 7,023,687 downwards.
ATATCAAGCTTCTCAGGTTTTACAGTACAAATATTCTTTGTTGGACTGTTTTCAACTTAAATGTGAAGTGTGTAATTTTTTGTGCCACCACCAAGAAATAATATCCAACATTTTCTCAACTATTGCCCCTTTTTTATACTTGAGTGATTCATTTGACTCGTTCTTTCAGCTGATTTGTTTAAAGAAAGATTCACTGAGGAACAATTCATTCAAAACCGCTAAATAATTTATTAAAAAACACTAATTTATTCAGGAAAAAACAAAAACAAGTGTCTTTCTTTAGTGTGTCAGCCACTGAATCAACCCATCCAATGATTAATTAAAGATCTAATTCAAGCAATGCAAGCAGGTTACATAGTAATGCCAGTAGGTGGCGACACAAAACTGATTTGTTCAAAAAGACAGATTCTCTTAGGAAATAAAAACAATATGGTAGTATTCCACTCAAGATTCAGCCACTGTGTTAAGAGAATCATTATCTTAATTCACTTTATTTATACAAGAAGGTGGAGATCCTAAGAACCTACCCTTATAAGTTATTCATTTGTTTTGTTCATCCAATTGATTCATTCAAATATACAGATACATTTAGAAACTGAAAAATAACTGACTTCGGAAAAGCAAACTAGCATAGTATTCTTACTAGTGCTGTCAAATGATTAATCGTAACTACTAAATGTATGTGCTGTGTATATTTATTATGTATACAGTATATAAATACACACACATGCATTTACATGTATATATTTCAGAAAATGTTATGTTTATATATTAAATATATTTATTTATAATGTAAATTATATTCATATAAACATAGACATGTAAATGTTAATATTTTCAAAATATATACTGTGTGTGTATTTGTATATATATATATATATATATATATATATATATATACATAATAAATATACACAGAAAACACACATACATTATGCAAACAAAAACTTTTATTTTGTATGCAATTAATCACAATTAATCATTTGACAGCACTAATTCTTACTATTTCTGCCATGTAAAGTTATGAGAAATGAAAATATAAAATAAATAAATAAAATTAAATAGTTTTACAAGTTATTATATGACAGAATGTGGTTTCAAATTCATTCAGATGATTTGTTCAAAATGATTCATTTAGGAATGCCCTTATGAAAATTACAAACTACAAAAAAGGTTTATATAGTTAAACCATGGTAACCACAAATTAACCATGGTTTTGTTACACTAACCATAATTTAAACATGGTATTTGTAGTAAAACTGTCTTTATAATGTAAATGGTGATCTATCCATCAACAAACCATGACTAGGCCTACTACACTTTTACTTAAAAAGAAACATGGATAATTTTCTATTGGCATCTGTTTTGGGCTCGTTAGTTGCCAGAGCAAAAATAGAAAATATATAATAATAGAATAATATTGTAAAAAATAGACCAATATTGTGATTGAAATGTAAGATCAATAATCAACTAATGTAGAACAATTAATCAAAATCAAACTTGCAAATATAGCCAAAGCACAGGCATGCTGATATTTAGACCAACAGCACCTGTTCTCATTGTTAAGTACAGCTAAATGTAGCATTTAATTTACACATTGCCTCAAACCTTACCTAACCTAAAATAGTTACACTTTTCTCATGCAAGCACTGGTATTTCCTTCAGGAAATACAAATCTAGTTTAGACTCATCCCTCAGTTTGTAAAAAGGAACAAGTGGTGTATTTACAGTAATCCACTTGCAATGAAAGCCAAGCAGGCAAGCCGGGGCAATAAAGCTATAAAATATGCAACTATCACACTATTGTGGCACACAGACATTAGGTTGAACCCTATTAATGATTGTTGTGTCTGTTCCAGGAAGTGCTTATAGGGATTTTTCATGCCTTAAGGAAGTGTAAAAAAAAACACTTTGCCTTGTCATCCTCAATTAGGACTCGAAAAGGTTGTGGCAGACCAGAGTGCACTTGAACACGAGTGTGTTTCTCCCAGCTGGTGGTCAGCGATTGCTTTAACAGATTGCCTGAAGGGAAGGGAAGGACGACTCACTAAAACAAGCTGCTGTGTCTCTCTTTCCTCTCTTCCTTCGACCCCCACACCAAACACACACAAATCTATTTTTCTCTTCATTAGGGGTGAAGAGTAAACTGCGTTTCTGCAGCTAATCAAGGAGAGATGAGGAGAGGCACTGAGGTGAGACAGCAGATATTACCACCGCTGGTTTCCCAGCATTCCCCTCTCACTCACTCCACAGGGCTGTTTTACATTCACACCACATCATCAAGCAGAAGAAGCACTAGTCATGTCAAGAGTAAAGCCCACCTCTCCTTCTTTCTCTCTCACGCACGGACAGAGGATGATGTAAATTAGCAATAAAGTCCATGAGTGTGTAATACATACTTAACGCTGAGTAGAGATACCTTTTCACATCGAGAACTATTGTATATTTCGCTCTATGGGTTCTTGGTTATAAGGTTCTTCTGAAGATTAAAAGTTCTTGATGTTACAATTATATGGTTCTTCAGATCAGCTATCTAAAGATCTAGATATCAGTCTGTTAACAGAGGAAACGTGATGCCTTCCTGTATGTTTTCAGGTTTTTTACAGAACTTCTTAAGGTTATAAAGGTTCTACAGCATTGTAGGAACTACAAATATTTATTGGATGGCATTAAAGCAACAAGGAACATTTACAAGTTCTAATTAAGTCATACAAAGGTTCTTCTAAGGCATCATGGAAGCTTCTAAAGCTATGCTATGGTATCACTGGAGCTTAGAATTATAATTGTATTAATCTTGCCACAGAACCATTATGTATTCCCATAATGCCACAGAACCATTTTAAGTTCCAGTTAAGCCATGGAGGAAACTTTTTAAGTTCTTGTGGAACTATATACCATTACATGACATCCCATTTTCATGATTCTGTCACCACTTCCTGTTTTGGCAACTAGCATCCAGCTTCCTATTCCTGGCCTCGTAACTCCTCTTTAATTTCCCTCATTGGTTTCATCAGTCTCCCTAACTATATTAGCCGGTCTTTTACCTCCTTGCCAGATTGTCTCATCAGCTCATTGGTGAACATTCCAGCCAGTTCCTGAATCAGATCCTAGAAGCCTGTATGAACTCTACCCTGCCTGGAACCTGAATTTTCTCTCTCTGCCTGAACCTTTATCAAGAGGTAGTAATTTTGATTGACTAGTAAATTTGCTGCCCTAGATTTGAATTGTCAGTTCATTGTGGATTTGGATTTGGATTGTGGAATAGTGTTGGATATGAGATTGGAAGAGGATAAAGGAAATTGGATTGCATTGTCTCTGTTTGTTCTGTACTCTATTACTTCTCAGAATGCCTTCTAGAACACACTGGTAGACTCTCCTGTGTGGTACAGTGGACTGTGTCTCAGCCTGTCACGTGGTAGACCAGGGTTTGATTCCCAAGCAGATCACCCCATCCATCTCAGAAGACCAACTAAATCCTGTTAGCTATACTGATTCATGCAATATCTGTAAGCCGATTCACCCAGTTCGTTCTTGGAATCACTCAGCTAACTTGCTAACCTCCAGACCTTCCTCTGAACTTATACTCCCATTGCTTACTCCACTGTAGCCACCTTCTGGCCTGGATAGGACCTGCCAGCATCCTGAGAACATTGATATTAAAGAAACTGAAAATAAACTTTCAAAGACTTATTCACTTGTGTCTGTCTGTAACTTTGGGTCCAGTAGTAATTCCCTCACACCCATGGTAACTAAGATTTACACAAGCTTCAGTCTGGATCCAGAACACCTGAGCAGAAATGATTCCACCCCCTCAGAGGACCTCAGATGATGCCAACCCCAAAAAAACATACAGAACTACCAGGTTTCACTATAAGTTCGATTGCAACATATAATAATTAATGTTAATAGTGTTCATCATCTGTTTGATTATGTCTTTAATTGATTTTTCCATACATTTCTGCCATATGTACATAAACTGACAGTCACCATTGATAAGCTACTACTAAATATATTGTTGAAACTTAATTTTCTGTAAAGTTGCTTTGCAACAATTTGTTTTGTGAAAAGCACTAAGCAAATAAACTTGAATTGAATTATGGAAACTTATGAATGTTCTAAGCAGCAATTAAGCCATGAAACATTCATACATTTCAAAACATTTAACCTGTTAACTGTCACCCGTCCGAGTGGACGCCTACATTTACTTCACTATATTACAATTAAATCTAATCTAATCTTGACAAACTATATATCTTTGGAAAGGTCTAAGACTCCCAAATATATATTTTACCAATGTTTTTTGTTAAAAATTATGTAGGAAAAGTAATCGATTAATTTATGACAAGAGTGCACCCTCAAAAAATTTAATGTAATGATTGTTCTATGGCATCATGGTACCACTAAAAGAACTTAAGTTTCTTCTATGGCTTCATTGGAATTTATAAACATTATAAGAGCCAATGAAGCTACAGTATAGAATCTCTCAAAGTAATTTAGTGTTGTAGGAAGTTCTACAGCACTTTTTGAAGGTTCCTCTACAACATCAAGCTATAGAACTCTTTTCGGAACCTTTAATTTTTTTACGTTTTTTTGTGATTGCAAAGTTTCAAATAAACTCAAAACGCACATATTTTCTTTCAAATGCACCAAATAAATTACCATGATGTTTTCAAATAGTTCATTTTCAGATGTAAGAACACTGAGTGGCTTTTCATCATCAGAAACTCTGCAGCTTTGTTTATGCTGCAGTATACTTTGATCACGCGGCTTTGTTTGGGTTGATTGCACTGGTGAGGGCAGATCCCACAGAGATGTATCTGCTCTGTGGGGCTAAAGGAGAGAAGACATGGAGCTGGACTGACCAGATAACAGAAACACATTAATTGTGTGGGTTCTGCTGTTCTGCTGGCTGGGAGTTTTGTGGATCTGAGCTGAAGAGAAAAGGTCATTTCAGTACAGAGGTGATCCATGCAGTGCTGCAAACACGTTCCTACCGTGTCTTACTGATGTTGTGTTTTATTCTGTCTTTGTTCCCACTCTCTTGCCATCTCTATCCATCATATATATTCACTGCTGCATTACACATCCTTTTTTTCTTATGATGCAGCTAAGAAAACAGATTGGCACAGGAAAACATTAGATAATGATGTGATAACTTTGAAAGTGAGAAACAGACAGACGTGGACATATAATCATGGTACAGTTAGAAACTTTTGAAGCTATATTTATTTTCAAGCTAAGATAATATTTACCTCACTATACACAAGGTTCCATGAATTAACATTGAAACATATTTTTTAAAGCATTTATTAATCTTAGTTAATGTTCATTTTAACATTTACTAATACATGATTAAAATCAAAAGGTGTACCTGTTCATATTATTTAATGGATCTAGCTCAATGAACGATTGTATTTTTACAAGCTTGGATTAACACCGATTTATAAATACACCAGTTAGTAAATATTAATGTAATATTCAATATTTACTTTTATTAAATTTTTATAAAGTAAAAAGTTGTATCTGTTAATATTACTTAATGGTCCAGATTTAACATAAACTATTAATGTTAACAAAAATTATTAAATGAAGAAATGTATTGCTTATTGTTAATTAATATTAGTCAGTGTTTGCCAGTGGGACCTAATTGTATATATTTTATATATATATATATATATATATATGTTTTATACTTTTGTATATTTAAATATATTATAATTAGTTACATATTATACTGTAATATATTTTAACATTAATTAGCCTTAGCCCTAAACCATGTCCTCATAGAATTCTTTTTTTATTTGGTGTAAAAACATGATTTATGAGGTGTTCAGACAGTGAAAACCACTAAAAATGATCATTTTGAACATGTTTTACTATATTTGTAGGACAATTTTTAAAAATTCACAAACCTGCGCACACACATCTCATGGCACACAAGCATTACCAGCTCCTTGAGGCTGATCAACTGTTTTGACCCAACAATGACAGCCTCCTCCCTCCCCCAGATCGCTTCTCGCCTTGTCTCTCCATATCAAATCTCTCTGTGTAGCCACAGGCTGAAAGAGGTTCAGATGGTTTAAATGCTTCATTATCTTTTATTTTAATGGAGATTAGAGCGAGCCTGCGGTGGAGAGTGCTGCCTGTCAGGTCTGGTCTGCGCAACTTCATTAACGTCAGCCTTTCTCCCCCATAAATATACAACATGCCTGCAGAGGACCAACCAGAAGAGATCGGGCCCTCCTGAGTCGATGTCGCAATAAAGTTGTAATGGAGGATGACTGACAGTGTGATCTCTGCATGAAAATACTTTGAGACAGGTTAAATTTGGATTAGTAGTCCAAAATTATCATCTGATGTGTTTAAAAAAATATTTAGGCTTTAAATAAATACATTTGAGATTTACTGTATGCAATTGAATTGCACAAAAAATGTAGTATTAGATCACTTGGTCACCAATGGATTTTCTGCAGTGCCATCAGAATAAGAGTCCAAACAGCTGATAAAAACATCACAATAATCCACACAAATTAGCCATTAAGGTGCTTTAAATCCATAATCATAATGCTTTCTCTTATAAACATTAAGAGATAGATTTTTTTTTTTGAGCTATTGCTTCAAGTATGTGCATGCTCTTATGCATTAAAACTACTTTTTATATGAATTTAAGCACACTTATATACTTCACCTGCAAATCCTTTGGGAGAAAATAAACTGGAGAGATATGGAGTGGGAGACGGGAGAGAGCGAGGAAGTTTGATCTCAATCAATCAGTGCTGGGAGACATCATCACAACCTACAGCACTTAAAATCACCCTAAACATCAAGTGGCATCTGATTGGACCGTGTTAATGCTCCAGTTCTCCTGGGATTTCACCGTAGCACTTCCCCACCTGTTTACCTGAAATAATGAGTCTTCAAATCAGTGGGAAACCAACTGTGAGATGTTGTACACCTGTGGAACAAATGCACATCCTACTGCTTTCACTGCATGCCACAAACAGTATCTCAACTGAATTCATAAAACAAATCAATCATTTAACAAACCTGTACTTGTACTGTTCTGTACTATACCTGTACAATCTACTGTCAGTTGCAATCCCTGACAGCAAATATACAACAAGGTATTTGTTTGATGTGCCTTGTTTCATATATAAGTCAGTTTCAGAGCATCTGATCATTTGTGATACATTGCCAGAACATTCTCTGTTTGATGTTACAATTCAGCATATCAGAATGATGTTTCCAGACCAGTATTTGGAAGTGTCATATCTCAAACCTTAGATGTTTAACCCATGTGGATTTTAAATACAACTCCCAAATGAATGAAAGAATGACGTGGTGGCCTAGCTGTTATATATTATGACACTAAACTGTTAAGATAAGCCAGGACTGCAATGGATCGGTTAAATGTGACCCTGGATCACAAAACCAGTCATAAGTCACCCGGGTATATTTGTAACAATAACCAACAAGACATTGTATAGGTCAAAATTGTTGATTTTTCTTTGATGTCAAAAATTATAAGGATATTAAGTAACAATCATGTTCCATTCAGATATTTGGTAAATTTCCTACCATAAATGTATCAAAACTTAATTTTTGATTAGTAATATGCATTGCTAACAACTTCATTTGGACAACTTTATATGTGATTTTCTACATTTTTTTTCAACCTCTGATTCCAGATTTTCTAATAGTTTTATCTCTGCTAAATATTGTCCTATCATCACACACACACACACACACACACACACACACACACACACACACACACACACACACACACACACACAAAGTGCTCCAATATTGTACATCATCTTTAAAATAAATATATCAATATTTGTATTGTAGCACAGGTATTGTTTTACAGATATACTTTTTTCATAGACATCATCCTTTCAAAGAAAAATGTCATGTACAGTAATAACAAAAATATACACGTTTATGCAATAACAAACAAATTAAGAGCCATTATTATAAGCTATTTGGAATACAGAACAGGCCCTGAAAAGTGTTTCTGAATTAGGGTACAAGCTGTATCGGACGGAATTTGTTGGAGGAAGGCTGAGAAAAATGAAGTTTTCTCCCAGCGTGCATGCTGGGATATCCAGCTGTCTGTCAATGCCACATCCTCCCTGTGATTAATGTCCGCATGCTGTGGGGAAAACCGGAGCGGAAGGCAGAAAGGAACGGCACTATGTCTTTGTCTCCGAACCCACACGACTGCACATCACTGGGGCTGTTTGTACACTCTGTATCCTGCACATATTTCCAGACAAAGACCACTGAATGATGACTTTTGAAGATGCTTTCTGAACTAGATCCTTTCATGGGAGGAAATGACTCTTTGTGGGAAACAGGGCTGGGATCATGGCATAATTATGACCCTCAGAGAAACTCAAAATTCATTAAAACCTGGAACAAAACAAGAAATACCTGAAACGAGACATGTAATCTTGCCACATCTCATAAGGAGAAGACTCAGAGCTCGTTACTTATTGATGTTTATTTTTGTTTTCTGAAGTGTCACCACACACAAGTACGCAAACAAATACAAATGTACGAGCGGTGCATTTTCTCGGCCTTGTGCTCGCTTGTTAATCTTTTTCCTAGAAAGGCAGATATGAGCCTATTCAGCACCACGGATAAAAGGGTGCTTTTGTGTAGCACGATAACATAGAGACTGAGGTGTCGCACTATCAGCCTCCTATGTGGCTATAGCCTTCGTTCCTGGGTTCTTACAGTTAAGCCGTAGATTATTTAGGTGCTGTTCAATGTGTTCATTCACATCTCATCTCTCCCACCATCATCTCCAATGCAGAGCGGAGAAAAAAAGGTCAGTGTTAAAAGTGAAAGCCCCTTAAAAAATGTCTCACCAGCCATTTAATTCTGTCTCGACACAATTGTGAGTGCAGAACGGTGCAAATGAAAACAGACGTGACGTGGTGCGCCGGGGTCTTTCCATAAATGCACTTCTTAAAATAAGACTTAGTGCAACTAAATAGTGCTGAAATAAAAAATATTTTGGTGGTTCATTCACATTTGGCCTCCTCCCACCATGTACTGGAACATGAGTTATTCATATGGATTCAGTGTTTTTTTTTTTGCCTAGTTGTTCCTGATTATGTCATCACATTTAGCAGTTCATTGTCTTTCCTGGTCCAAAACATTTTCTAAACCAGTATAATCAGTCTTAGATTGTCTTCTAGTCTGGGCAGTCTAGTGTTTAGCGGGTTGAGCTTTGGTGTCCAGCAGGTTTCCCAGACTGACCAGCTGAAAAGTACCCCAAGCTCCTCTAAAACCAGACAATGAACCACCTAATACTAGAAAACCAGCCTTAGCTTTTCTGCTGTGCTACAGTGGTCTCCCAGAATTACTTAAGTGTTTTTTGACTGGTTTAGCTTGGGTGTCCAGCTGGTTTCTCAGCCTGGCCGTCTGAAAAAGTACTCAAAATCCCTCTAAATCCAGCCAATGGACCACTGAATACTAGAAAGCCAGTCTAGGCTAGTTTGCTGGTCTACGATGGTCAGTCTCCCAGCCTGACTAAACCGGTAAAACCCCAGTAAACCCAGCCAACTGACCACCTAAGACTAGAAAACGAACTTAAACTGGTTTACTGTTCTCCCAGCCTGGACAGTCTAGTGTTTAGCTGGTTTAGCTTGGGCATCCAGCTGGTTTTACTAGCCTGACCAGCTGAAAAGTGCCCAAAACCCTTATGAAATCAGCCAATGGACCAACTAATGCTAGAAAACCAGCCTTTGCTTGGTTTCTCTATATTACAATGGTCTCCCAGTCTGACTAAACTGCTATTTAGCTGGTTTATCTTGGGCGTCCAGCTGGTTTCCCAGCCTGTCCAGTTTAAAAGTGTACTAAACATTTCTAAAACCAGCCAATAGACCACCCAATTCAACGTAAACCAGCCTGAGCTGGTTTGTTGGTCTATACAGTGGTCTCCCAGATTAACTAAAGTGGTGTTTGGCTGGTTTAGCTTGGTTGTCCAGCTGGTAACAGTACTTTAAATGGTAGTTATTTAATTACTTAAATATAAACTTGCTATGAAACATTTCATGTTATATCAAATAACCGAGCGATAGTAGATGTCCTAATGTTCCTGCAAATTGACTCAGGATCATGATGGGAATAAAAGCATCCTTTTCCCCGTTTCACTGTGGCAGAAAGCATTAGCATATGCAAACAGCTCTGATATCAGCTGTGCAATCTTACAGCACACATTGAGCCAGAATTCAGCGTTTGATGACATGTTTTAGTGTTATGCTTTACCACAGACAATTTAATGGTTTCCATTCAGCTTTTTTTTACAGACACCTACCAGCTAGCCTGATACTTGATCGGGTTGCCGTGGAGATGGTTCTATCATCCTAGAGATGATGTTATCACCGTGGCAATGGTGCTATCTGCAGCGCCCATCTCTCTCGGTGGCCCTTGGTAATCAAATGAAAAATATGTGCTCGGTGAAGCTTTGTGAGATTAAGCTTTAAATGAAAGAAGAGTTTTAAAGGAGGATGGAGAGAGAGCCAGGGGGATAGAGTATAGATTATGAAGCCTCTGATCAGGTATAAACACTAGAAGAGGTACAAGGAGATGCGCATTTATGTAAACACATACAGTGGCATCAAAAAGTCCACATTGAAAATCAAAAATTCAAAAGTTCAAAGTTTTAAGATTTTGAACATTTTAAATCAAAGAATATTTAGGTCACTAATCAAACAAACAAACAAATAATGTTTTATTTATATAGTCCCTTTTCCAAAGTTGCAGTACTTAGGCATAATATTGTTCAAATTAAATAATTCTTCTGACAAAATACCCTTTAAATTATGTCAATATTTCATCATGCCATATTATTTCTAGGCATTTGACTAAAAGTGCATTTACTGTCATTTTAGTAAACAAAAATGTAAATTTTGTCAACAAGAATTAAAATATTAAAATATTTCATAATTGGTTATTTTTATTATTGATTATTGATTATTATTTTATTATAAATTTCTTTATTATTGACATTACTGACTATGAATGGATTATTTATGGATTTTCTACTTATACAGAAACATTGCTAGTGCATTGTTAATATCTTGAGGGATTATTATTTAATATTTAAAATGACCTTTTTCAAATAATGATAATTTAAATTAAAATCTGCATAATACTGATACACATTTTTGATGTTTTCTTTGTAGAAGTTTTTTTTTCTTTTTTTTTTTTAAACCTGAAAACTTATGGAAATTAATCATATTAAAGTATTTTAAAATGTATGTAAGTTTGTTTAATAAAAATGACCGTTCAAAAGATTGGGGACATTAAAACTTTAACTTTAACAGTAATTTCAGTTATTATTTGTTTATGAGATTAAAGGCAGTCAGGCTTTCTTCCATAATTTGTAATTATGTTCTTTTTTAATTAAATTAGAACAAAGTAGACTCAGACTTTAGGACTGTATAGACACTCACTGTATCCAACTCTGAAATCTCACAACCACACACACACACACACACGCACGTACGCACGCACGCACGCACGCACGCACGCACACACACACACACACACACACACACACACACACACACACACACACACACACACACACACACACACACACACACACACACACACACACACACACACACACATCATTCAATTACAGCCGAACTGGAATCTCAGTCAATACAGCCTCAACACAACTGCAAACACTCTCTCTCTCTTTCTCTTGCAGACTCCGGCACAAGCAAGCCATCAATAAAATTAGCACGGAGGGCTGCAACATTGTTTACGACCTTCAAAATGACATTGCAGGCCTCATCTGACTGCATTCCTCGTGCACGACACTGTAAATCTGCGCCCATTTATGCTGCCTTTATTATAAAGCAAGCCAGTTATGGTCATGATGAGCGTAAAGCGTGGAGCTCCGCTATATACCTGCACTTCAGATTAATTTCAATTAAATTAGCTGCTCGGTTTTCATTTAAAACACACACCCACTTCCTTATCACCCCTGTAACAAACACAGATGGACGGCTAAATAAATGATCATTGTACAAGCACTAAAGGATGAGCGTGACTGTAAACATCATGATTGATGCCGGCTGGGTGTTATGTATCTAATATAAGAGAGTCTGTAATTAGGAATCAGGGCATGTTTGTATTATGTCAGCATGTGTTTTATTTTCCTGTATCTATTCTTGCTTTGTTAAAGTCTACTAGGACATATTGACATTACTGTGTAACATCCATTAATCAAATAATGCCTATTTGTACCACATTTGTATTTCTGGCAGGAAAAACAGGTACAAAACAACCATTATGTTTAAGTGGCTGTCAGTGGCTGTTCTGACCACTTAAAGTTTCACATGAGCATAAGATGAGTTCACATGGTTTTGTTTAACATGCAAGGGCACTAGTGTTCAGATCCCAGTATGTACTGTATGCAAAATATTTTAAAACATGTTACTAAATATAATAACTGCTCTAAAAGATGAAATTCAGAGCTTTTCACTGACGCCACATTTTTGGGGTCTAGGCGAGGCTCTGGAAAGTTTCTCTTTCAAAGACGATGTCATCCATCTTCAAACAAACATTTTAAGGAGAGAAGAAAAGGAAGAGCAACTTTTGCCTGAAACTGTTTCTTCTACATAGATCTCTCAAGATACTTTAGATCAGTGGTTTAACCCTTAAATACATGAATGTTTCGCCAATCATTATTACAAATTCGGGTCTTTAGTGACCCGGACCAATATATCCAGCACCGATGCATCTATCACTGCTGCAATAGTGACATTTTAAGAACAATTACAGATGAATAAAATAAAGCCTATCTCGTAAAGTTTGGGGTCAATTAGATTGATTTTACTTTTGTTCTTTATTTAACAAGAAAGCATTTGAAGAAAGAATTGATCAAAAGTGACAGTAAACACTTTTTACAATACACACACACACACACACACACACACACACACACACACACACACACACACACACGCACACACACACACACACACACACACACACACACACACATATATATATATATATGTATAATATCCATATGGACCACAAAACTAGTCATAAGGCTCAATTTTTTCATTAACACCACCTGAAAGCTGAATAAAAAAAGCTTTCCATCGATGTATGCTTTGTTAGGATAGGACAATATTTGGCCGAAATACAACTAATTGAAAATCTGGAATATGAGAGTGCAAAAAAATAAAATACAAAAAAATCAAAATATTGAGAAAATCACCTTTAAAGTTGTCTGAATGATGTTCTTATCAATGCATATTACTAATTCCTTTTTACGGTAGAATATTTACAAAATATCTTCATGGAACATGATTTTATCCTTATGATTTTTGGGTATAGAAGAAAAATCAATAATTTTGATTCATATTGTTGGCTACTGCTAAAAATAAACCTGATATATATTTGATATATATATCAAATGTTACTTTCTTTTCATCAAAAATGAATCAATGAATCAAATAATGAAATCATCAAGATTATGATGAAAATAAAAAGCCATGATAATAATGATAATAATAGAACATTTCTTAAGCCACAGCAAATCAGCATGTTAAAATTAATGAAGGATCACGTTACACTGAAGACTGGAGTAATGATGCTGAAAATTCTGCTTTGCATCACAGGAATAAATTATGTTTTAAAATATATTCAAATACAAACCTGTTTTTTAAATTGTAATAATTTTTCACAATATTACTGAATTTTTGATTGTGCGATTTGATTTTTGATTGTGTATTGCTTAAGAAACAAAGCAATTCTAATTTGAAGTCCCTGTCCTTGAGAGAACTCTGCATTGTGTTGAGTAAAAAACACATTCACCTTTCACCTAGAGCCTCCCCTGTGGTTGACAGTATATCCTCCAGTGGTTACTTCCTCTTGTTATTTAAAGAAAACTCACAGCACACACTGAGCCACTGACAGCAGCAAGAAAAGGCAATTTGATCTCAGTACCTTAGAGACAACACAAACACAATCATGCGCACACATACTCACCATAACAAGAAGGTGACTTCATTTGTATCTGAGAGTACGGACATGGGGAAATGTCTCAGGACGGCCTTGTCTTGTTGGTTGAGGAGTGCAGCGTCTCCTGTCCGCTCTCACTGGTGGTCACTGGAAGGTTCTAATTAGGTCCGCGGTGGCAGTGACTGTATGCTTCTGCTGCTGTGGTCACCTTGAGCTCACAACTGTCATCAGGTATTCCCACGACAACCTATTAGAAGACACAGACAGAAGTGGCTGAAACCATCTGTCACTTGTCTGTCGTCATTTCTGCTATCAACCGCTTCGGTGCAGTAGAGTCTATATTAATTAAAAGCAAACTGATCCTGATTACCCAATTACCAGCGATTCATTGGTGCACAGTTTTACACAAATATAAGCATAAATCTAATACAAGTTGAAAAATAAAAAATCATAATCATTGTCCGTCATAAAAAATATTGGATCAGGTTCGATTTTCTGCGTTTTCGCATACGTAGCATGCATTTTGATAGGAAAGGATGATGGATACTAAAAACAGAAAAACGCATGTGAAAATTTCATACTGGGTGTGCAAGGACCTTTATTCTTAAAACTAGAAAAAATTATGAGAAAAAATGTATTTGAAAACAAGTAATAAACATGATATTACAATTATCTTCAGCAATAAATTTAGATATTGTCACCATAAAGAAGATAGTTTAGACTTTGTAGAAAATACTATACAAGAAAAATTTACAATAAGCTTAGAAAACGCCAAAACATAATGTTAAATTAAAACATAATAAATATATATATCATTGCGTTAACAATATATTAAACACATTTTAAGCAAAAGGTTCAGTTAGTTTAGATTCGTCAAAACAAATAAAAAAAATAAATGTAAAGAAAAATAAATTAAAAAAATTATCAATTCTCCTTAAAATGATAAATGAGCTTATAAAAATATTAATATACTGAAAATTGAACAAAAAACAAGATATAATCTTTGGAAACAAGTTATAAACATTATATTAAGTAATTTTCTTTCTTAAGTGAAAGTTTAGTTCAGATATTTGAATTAGTAACAAGATAAAAAAATTGCAATATAAAAATAATGTTGTATTCATGTAATACAAAAAAACAAACAAACAAACAAACAAAAAAAAAAAAACATTGTTTATCATTATTTTGAAATGACAAGTTTAAAGCCCATGCTAAAAAATCAAAAGCCATCTCGGATATGTAAATTAATTATTATTTTCAACTGGAATCTTTTGAATATGTTGAAAAACTTCACAAATTGCATGGAACGATTCATTCCAAATTGTTTGCTTTTGGACTTATCTGACCGCAGCTAGTCTCGAGTCGACAGCTCGCCAATTCAAGAAGGGGTCTCCATCTGAACCAAAACGAATCACTGAATTGTTCATGTCTGAACGAATGACAAAGTTAAAGTAAACTCACGAGTGTGTATTAAAGTGGTCATGAACTGAGAAACGTCTCTAGGTTACACATGTAAACGTGGTTCCCCGAGGGAAACGAGACACTGTGATGCTGCTTCAAAACACTTTGGGAATTCTTTCAGCGTGACCACGTTCTGAATCATGTGTGTAATCAGTCCAATGGATGGGCAAGACGTCACTGGTGGGGTGATGTAGAGACCAGGAAGCTTAAAAGCATGTGCGGTGGATACAGCGGCAGCTTCTGGTATGGAATGAAGGAATGAAGGAAGCGCTTGCAGGGATGCTGGAAGTAAGCCAACGAGATGAAGCATCAAAACGTTTCGGAGAATGAGAATGTCCACGCTGCCAGACTACAAATCCCTGTCTAGTGTGGAAAAGCACAGCTAAGAGAATAGGCGAGAGAACAGAGGAGCCAGGAGTGGCATGGGTATCTAGGTCACATAACCTCACAAAGGTGAGCACTGTGGATCAGCCCCCAGCGTTGCAGACATCCTGCATAGGAACACCTAACAAGAAGACCTTGGGGGCCACCACACTTCCTTGACCTCCAAGGGCGAGGGAAGACCAGAGGACATTAGGGCTGTCACTTTTGAGAGAAATCTAATTCGAATGGATATCGAATATCATGCAGTGTATTTGAATATATTTGAATATCTACGTGCCCCAACGCGCATAAAAAAAAAAGCCTAATGGAGATTCAATCACAAATGTATTAACAGTGAGTCATAAACAGGACTATCTGGATTATTATTATTTTTTACTTAATGTTTGAAACAGCAGGTTATCAACTTAGAATATCAACTTATATGAAGTGCCACTATGCATATCCTACAACATTAGGCTAAATGAAAAAAGAAAAAAAAAAAGATTCAGAACAGGCACAAACAATAACGTGACAACTTAAACAGCAGCAGGAGTAAGGCATATAGCCTAGCCTAATTGATTTCTTAATATTGTTTGCAAGAAACACCAGTCTATCAACTTGATCTGGATTAAGTGTGGCTCTCTTTTTATTTACAATGTTCCCCGTGGTGGAAAACACACGTTCAGAGCGCACAAACGGTCTTATCATAGACTGTAAAAAATGCGATCTTTGATGCACTACACATGGTATTTTAAAAACCGGATATTTTATTTATAGTTCGATTACGGATATTTCATGTCATGTTCGAATGCATATTCGAATATCGAATAAAAAGTGACAGCCCTAGAGGACATAGGGTATAGAAAAGCTTTGGCCAAACCGAGCGCAAAGTCTAAGAAGGAGGGGGCCCTCCACATCAACCTCCTCTGGGGAAGATAGGCGGAGCGTCCCTCTTGCCGGGGGGAAGTAGCCACACAGTGCGGGTTTCTGATACCTGAGTGAGAGGGCTGGATCTGGTGGATGAGGAAGAAGAAATCCATTGCTTCAACCAGATCCATCTGTGATCCCCACAAGCGCAACCACTGCTCTGTAGCACAACGTGGAACACTAGCAAAGACTCCCTCCGCAAAGAGAGCCTTCTGAGAGCGAAGCATACACAGTGATAGCCACTCGCAATGCGGGCAGTCCCTCGAGAGATGACTGTGTGCTTCACTCCCAAGCAGACAACAAATAAACTGTGTGTATCCCCGTCAGTAATGTAGCACAGGTAGGGAGAAATACACAGTCTATAATGCTGCTTGCTCTCACCCTTATGTCTCATCTTTTCTGTAGCTTTGCTTTTAAGCTTCCTGGTCTCTACATCACCCCACCTATGATGTCTCGCCCATCCATTAGACTGATTACACACATGATTCAGAGCATGATCATGCTGAAAGCATTCCTATAGTGTTTCGATGCAGCTTAAGTTCCTGAAGGGGAACCAAAATTTAGTGTTTACGAGAGAGGTGAGTGCGCATGTCTACTAAGAAATCAAACAATAAAGATGCCTCTGAGGACAAGAAGATGCTGAGGAAATAAATGCGTCTGCCTTATGATCAAAATGTTAGAAAAGAGTGAATGAACTTTATTTTTAAACAAGATTCAGACCACATCAGTAAGAACTTAGTAAGTTCCTTTGTTCACTTCATTTCACTGAAGATAATTCAGTGCCGGATTTTCATAAAGATTGAAACTAAAAGACAATGCTGTGCCAAATATAATGGATCTAACAGTAATGTTGCAACACACAAGTGTGAGTAACTGTTTTCATTACATGGTCACTATTGCTTCGTGTCTTCTTACAGATCATTTGATGTATTGTGTTATTTATGCAGTTTTGCCTTAAATCACAGCAGCGTCCATCCATGTGGAATGTACACTGCAAAACATACACAACTATTGGCCAATCATAGCAGTGGGCATTTACATCCAAGTCTACAGTTCGCAAACTATAAACTGATTACCCCTCGAGAATATACCATATCTCATTTTCTTCTCGAAATTCACACATACACACACACACTGCATCTGACCTTGCAACAATGACACAGCTGGGAAACAAACAGGATCAGAGCAAATTCCCTAAATGGCCAAAAAGCCAAAATACGGGTCATTATTGCTTAGCATGATGTGTCATTTTAGACTGGGCTGTAAGATCAAGAGCAGAAATCGGGTGGAAAGATTATAAGGAATGAAAGAGGTTACTCAAGCCAACCTATTGCACAACCTCACTTTATTATTAATATGTGACAAATGACACCCATTTTGAATCTTGCTTTCCCTTCTGCGACCATTAAATATACACAGATACGACCCATCTCAACCTCTGTCACTCAAAATGGTGTGAAATGAGGAGGTGAAGAGTGATGATCATACAAATCACTTTAAATCACTACAAAGTGGTGGGGATAGTGCAGTAACGTGATAAAATTATCTCAATATCATAGAATTGTGTTGTTGTTTTATCACTGTACTTTGAAGAGTGACTTGCATACGTCTGTCAGTCCTACCTGAGAGAAAAGCACAGAGAAAATGTGCGTGAGACAGTCTGAATCGGATCAAAGGCAAACACCTTTATTGGTGGTCTCCATAATTCAGCAGCTATTGCCGGGGTCAGATCGCTCCCTTTAAGTCTCGAGCGTGGAGATGCATCTTTAATACAGCCCTTCCACAGAATAATGATGAAGTCAGCTATGAGGAACATGCATTTGTGAGTGTAAGAGAGAGAGATAGAGAGAGAGAGCGATATTGACAAAGGGGACACAATCGCTTCACTGGGAGACTTTTGTGATCCGAGCAGACCAGAAACTATGAGAGAACAAGCTCCATCGCCCAGCGGAGAGACCCTTCACACTACTCAAACATTTACAAGTAGGATTTAATGAGAAATGAGGGGTTGATGGATTGAAAGACATAGAACTGTGGTACTAGACATTGCTTTCAGAAAGAAAATGTCAATGTCTCACTTCTCGTTCTGTTCATATATTATGTAATGTGCCAACTCTATTATTCTCTAGATTTCGAATATGAACGTTGAACCCAAGAATTGAGGGACAGTTCAGCCAAAAAATACAATTCTGTCATCATTTAGCCTATTCACCTCATGTCCATCCAAACCAGTTACTTTCTTTCTGTGGAACACAAATGAAGAAATATTACAAAAGGTTTACCGTGCTTTTTTATATTATGCTTTTTTAGATTAAACTTTCTAAACTGTCACTCTCATTTTTGAACATAGACTTTATAGTACATGATTCAAACTTACATTTTTATAATTCATGTATGAAAACATTTTGTAAAATGACATTTATGTACCATTTACATGGTAATGCAATGTCTGATTTTAAAATGGGTTTTAAAGGATGAATTTTGAGATTTTAAGTTTTCAGTTGATATATAATTTCTGATGATTTCTAAAATGTAACAGAGAAAAAGGTAACGAAGAAGTCTTTTTTTTTAAACAAAGGTCAAAACTCCTGTTAAAATGTAGATTTTTGAGGGGGTGCACTCTTGTCATAAATTAATCTATTACTTTTCCTACATATAAAAAAAAAACATTGGTAAAATAAATATGTGGGAGTCTTAGACCTTTGCAATGATATATAGTTTGTCAAGATTAGATTAGATTTAATTGTAATATAGTGAAGTAAATGTAGGCATCCCGTATACGGGACGGGGTGACAGTTAAAGGGCTAAATGCTAATTGAAAAATGCTGAAATGTAAGAATATGGTTTTTCCACTTGGACTATAATGCCTTTAGCAGTAGATAATGTTAATGACAAAAAAAAAAATGTGTGTGGAAATTGGTTTGTTATTTTGGTACTTTAAGCCTTGTTAAGTGTTTTTACAATGAAAAACTTAAAACAGTGGTTGCCAACCTTTTTCAACTCGCGGCCCACAGAACTAAGCTCATATGTTTGTGCGGCCCACTGCAAAAAAATTAACTGACCCCGCTATCGTTGGGTTAATAACTTAGTACTCAGAAGCTAGATTGTCAACTGTCTTTATTGAATGAACTGGCAATGAACAGAAAATAACTCAGGCTGGCACCACTTGGCACAACTGCTGTTGTTCTGTAGCATATGCAGCAAAAATATCTAAGATAAACTGCCAGTTTATTCTTAAACAAATCAGCGAGCTAGAATAGTGGAAGCATAGTTACAGTTTAATATTAATTTAATTATATATATATATATATGTATATATATATATATATATATATATATATATATATATATATATGTTATGACTTAGACATTTCTACATATATGAACAATATTATTTATTGTAATATAGTAATTGGCGGCCCACCTGCAATACCATCGTGGCCGCGGCCCACAGGTTGGAAACCACTGACTTAAAATGTCCTAGTAGTAGCTAAATGTTAGTAATTACTTAGAAAACATTCTTACACTAAATCTCCTGGTGATTCCCAACAGGAATAAACCCACATTTGTTTTGACCTTCTTTAAAAACTTAAAAAAGAAACCCAATTTGATTCCTTTCAACGAACCTGTTAAATGAGTTGACTATATGACTCATTCGATTCTGTATAATCAACAATTCCCTGACAGCTCTCCAGTTAACAACTCATTAAACATTACATCAAAATGTGTGGATGATCTAAACGATGGGGTGAAAAGGAAGATGCTAATATTGAATTTTAATTTGGTTATTGAAATTTCGTGTCATAAATATTTAGATTACTGAATATAATGAGCTAAAATGTTATGCACTTTCTAGTGCAAGTCGAGTTTTGAGTTTTTGTTGCTGTTGCTGTTTCTAATAATAAAATATAATTCTACACTACAAGTGTTATTTAAATGTATAGTTTGAGCTGGTCCTAAATTAAGTTTCGATTTAAACGCAAACATGCTTTCTCTGTCAAAATGTTCCCACATACTTTAGTTTGTGAATAGCACTCTCTCTCTGTTCCATTCAATTAAGGAATATGATGCTGCCAATGCCATTTTGTTTAAACAATAAGGAAAACAAAACAGTCTATTATCAGTTCTGACAAACTCTTGGGGCCAGTTTTGATAATGTAATTCAGTTCTTGCATCAAAGTCTCCTGTTAAAATGCCCGCCCTGAGATTATGAGGTTGCCTTGTCCCATTGTGTGTGTTGCTACTCAGGCTTACATTAACTGTTCACTGATGGCAGAAAATTGAGTGTATACTGAGCTCAGTTCCACGCCTCTAGGGCCCCAGATCACTAATCATTTGATGCTGAAAGCAGCCGCTCCCTCTGCTGCAGGAACGAAGGGTCAAATGCATGTTAGAAGCGAGCTGCTTCTAACGCAGGACACGTCTCTCCCCACGTGCCTCTGAAGCAGCAGGGGACCCCATCAAGAACGGGAAGAGAGCAGTAGAGGAGAGGAATGAAATAATTTCATCTCCTGCACTGTAATGCTCCCCCTTAAATCAGCCTGTGAGGAGTGTGCGCCAAGGCTCGGGGAATGGGAGGGAGGCAAGAAAAGCTGGAAAGAAAGACAATGGTAATATTGGGCCTGCTTTGATGAAAGATCTCAGGCAGTGGACACACAGAAACAGATCTATGTGGATGATGGAAATAGAGGGAAATGCATGGGAAAAAAGCTTGAAGGGATTAAGAATGGGACATTTTGTCCGACACATAATTTTTTTTCATTTCCACCACATCTCATTTACATTTATTCATTTAACAGATGTTTTTATCCAGGCGATTACAAATGAGAGACATCACAAGCAATTTGTCATAAGATCTCAAATGAAGTAACTATGTTTGATAACAATCTTTGGTGGAGATGACATTTTAAATGTTTTGGGAATGAAATGGTCAACTGCTTTGTCTTGTATGTCTTATATGTACAAAATATTTCATACTTCTTGCATAATTTGACAATTACAGCTTGACCGGAAATGAAACAAATAAAAAATGTTCAGTTCAGTGATATTTACCTTGATTTTATGTTGTTGTTCACACATCTTGACAGCTGTAATTAAAAAAATATATATACACAATATATGTTAAAATGGTTTGTTTATTTCACTCAGACATTATCATACATATATTTAATTTTCATGTTTAAGATCGAAAGTCTTGGATGATTCAATACATAAAATAACTCAACATAATTTTAAAAATAGCAACTATAAAGGATAAAGGAGTAAAAGGTTAAATCTACTAGCCTTGATAAAAATCAAATGTTTAGAAACACCCAAGAGAAACAAACTTGAATTTTTAACCTGAAGGGGTTTAAGTCTCTCTAAATGCGAGAATCTGAATTTTTGCTTTACAAATGTTTTTCAGCCCTATGCATCCCTATGTACTTCTTCACACTAAAATATTCAGATATTGCAATCCACAGTGCTATATTGCAATAACACAACATTTCTTTCAGACACTGATTTTTAATTGTCTGGACACTGAACAATTCTTTCAGGGATATGAACTTTTTCCAGGCAACCTGGCATCAGACTCTGTGCAAATTTGTTGTGTTTCTGTGCGAAAAATTGTGAATATTTAAATACTTTTCTGTTGTTTAGTCACATTAGAGTTTGACCAATACCTTTCTCTGGGCCAATGAGATTACATATGCGAACTAGAGATAGCCCACACATTTTGATGTAATTTGGCGCAAGTATGTAACCTTAAAAAACAGACGTGGTCAGATGCATCTGCCCTTCTTTCAAGGGTCTGATTCCATTGGTCCGCCTGAGCTGAAAGTGGGTCACAGAGAGCTGGGAGAAGGTTCTGGCATGCTGCTCACTTGGACCCAAATGAGCTGTAAAATGGCAGTAAATGGGCTTGAGAGGAACTGGAGCCTCTCTACACGCACCAACCTACAAACAAGACAGAAAAACAGACAGTGAGAGAGAGAGAGAGCGAGATGGAAAGCTCAACCAACAACCCAGCAGGGTCTCTGCAGCCATTCCTAATCTGGCTCTTTTATCCGGTCCCTGTGGTCAATGCCATCTGTGTGGAGTCCCACGGCAACTTCCTCCAGACCAACACATACATTTTGAGGAGCGAACAACCTCCTTGCATGCAGATCTCTGGTTTCTTGGAGAGCTTTTGGAACTAGTTTCTCAGTTAAAAGAAAATAGCTTGATGGCTCACTGAGGCAGAAGGGCTGGCAGACTCTGACTAGTTATCCATCACATCAAAGCGCCCATCCACAGTCTCTTCCACTTGACTGGGATTTGTCTCGCCACAGATTTCGAGATGTAGTTTAAGGGCTGTGTGCTCTTCAAAATAAATTAGGGATGTCCCGATCAGGTTTTTTTGTCCTCGAGTCCGAGTCATTTGATTTTGAGTATCTGCCGATACCGAGTCCCGATCCGATACTTCTATAATACATAAAAAAAGAATAAAGAAGAGCGAAAAAACAGATCCAGGATGTTCAATAAATTACATTTTGAAATATATTCAAATATAAAACAGCTATTTTAAATAGGCTAGTAAAAATATTTCAAAATCTTACTGTTTTGCTGTACTTTGGATCAAATAAATGCAGGCTTGGTGAATAGAAGGGACTTCTTAAAAAAAAAAAAAAAAAAACCTTAACAAGCTTACTGTTCAAAAACTTCTGACTGGTAGTATAGGCAACTTTATTTTTTCTCTAATTTCTAGCTTTTAATTGGCTTAGAAATCTATAAATGCTGGACAATAACAAATAATAATGATTTGTTTATATACTACAAACACTGTTTATCACATAATAATGCAGAATACTGTAATAAATAGTATGTCAATCAGCACTGCATTGTTCATACTTTATTTATCACCTGCTGGAGATGACTTGAAGAACAATTTATTGTCGTGATCGTATATTAACGTCTTCGTGTTTGCATAAGTTTCTTTTTTCCTGCGAGCACCACAGCATAGCTGGACGCTTTTGTCCATATTAGGAATTTCCTGATATCAGCGCGAGAGCGTGCTCCGGCTTCGAGTATGAATGAATCACACACTGCATGAGAGTTTAGCGCTCTGTGATGTTCATCTCGCTGTATCCTGAGTCCGAATGAAATATCAGGTCATGCGCAAACTATCATGTCTCTTTGAGTTTGAATCTATATTTATTCACACCAGCTCTTGAAACAAAGTGATGTCATGCCGCACGCGTCGCTGTTTCTGTGTGGAGTCAAAAGGGTCTAACTCTGTGCCACCGCATAACAAAAGATGTGTTAAAAATTAATGAGAATATATATATATCCGAGTCCTGATCGGGAGGTAACGTCCGATTCCGATCGAGTCTGAAACCACGCGATCGGGCCCGATTTCTGATCACGTGTTCGGATCTGGACATCCCTAAAATAAATTCAACACGTCACCTTTGAAATCCAGAGATCATGCTATAGACGGACCCCCATGCACTGGTCAAGACCAGCGTCAATCCTTTAAACCCCAACAATGCATTTCAGCAGCTCGTTTGGACCACACAGGATTGATTTCCTGTCTGATTAATCAATTACTGGTGACCTGCATAATCAATAATCCCTCACTTGGGGTACATACAAAAACAGTCAGGTCTGAAAAGAAGGCTCTAATCCAGCACTACTCAACACTGTTTTGCAACTGCAATAGTAACAAACATGTTATCTAGAGTTAATAAGAACCAAGACTGAAAGGTACAGTATGACCACATAAACCACATCACAGTGGAAATGTGTTGACTGGTAGAGACTTCACTGTACCATTATGATAAAAAAAAAATATGACACTAAGAAGTAAACGATGGCATACACTTCAGAGTTTATCTGTTTATCAGACTTTAGTTTTTTAGTTGTCAGTTGCCAAAAGGACATCAGAACTTGCTGCAATAATATACAATTTAATGTATTAATAATGAATTTAATGCACATTATATTATGCGCTTTGAATTATATATTTATGCACATTAATGTATATAATTATAGGGTGCACAATAAATATGTTACTGAATATTAATGCAGAAGTCAATTCTATATTAATGCACATTATTCATGAACATTAAATAATAATTGCACGGATATATATGATGTGCATGGATTTTATATTAAATGGACATTAATGCACATAAAATTTTATAATAATGCACATTAATATCCATTTATATTGAATTTAACTTTAAAATCTACAACGCTGTAAATGTTTAATTTTTTTAAAGATGTAAATAAAAGACTATTGGAGTTATACAGTCTAAGATCAGAAATTTCTGAAAAATTTCAGCTTCAAAATTTCACATTTATTGCAATGTGTTATTTAAAGTAAATCAATATGCATTAAATCAGAATTTGTATCAGTGTGTGATAATGACCATATAATTTAATGTAAACTCAAATAGAATAAATTATGAATAATTATTAATTGACATTAATAATATTAATGTACATGAAAATCTAAATTAAATGGACATTAAATTTGATATTAATGACTGACATGTCAGTCATATATTTATATAGAATTGAATGTGCCCTAGTATATATTTTAATGCACTAATGTGTGTTAGTGTGGATTAGTTTAGAATTTGATAAGCCATACTGCACTATGTGGAGCTTTTTATTTGATATAAGAATTATTAGTAATGAACTATCTCCATTAAGTTCCAAAAAAAAAGAAATCAATACCTTTCATTTGTACCTTTCATACCTTCAATAATATATTCTGCAATATAAACATACGCAATATTTAAGAAATTAACTAAAACATCCTTATTGCCGTCACCTGACATTTCCAATGTTAAGTATCCCTGCTGTGATCCTTACATTGTTTTTACTGCATCAAACAGTATTCATCCTTAGTGTTGATTCCTAATCTAATATGGCCTTCTTCTATCCATTCAGCTCCTTATGAGAAAAGAACATTGAGCAGCTGAACACATAAAAATAGGCCATATGTACACACGTACAGATTGAGTTTCGGGGAGGAGGAAAGCGAGGAGGGAGGGGTGGGCTATCAGTTCTCGTTCAGCATCGGCATAAGCATCTCACGCCACCACAGCTCATTCGCTCAGCACACCTCATTACCGGGCCACATCGACTCGAGCTGATTGGCTGAAACCAATCAGATGGTGAAATGAGTATCGAAAGGGGGTGGGGGGTGGGGGGCACTTCTATCTATTCTCTCCCTTTATATCACCCTCTTTATGTTATTCCCATTCCTGGTGCAATGAAAATTTACTTGCCCTGTATGGCATCCCCGAAAAATTGCAGATGCTGCACACACAAAAGGCAGTGCATGAGTGCCATTACCTCAACTTAACCCAGGCTATTTTCTTTATTTCCGTTCGCCTCTCTCACCTGCAGAAAAACACCAGATCAGGTTGATTTAAAATATGAACAGATGGAAATTCATATGGATTAATTGGAGCTTCCGGGAGGGGATGAAATCCTCATATGAGATTTGGCTAATGCATCATCAGCATCATCAAAGCCTCACTGATGAAGTCTTCAGGGGCTGGAGGACAAATGGCCCTTGACCTGCTACTAATGGATGTAAAATTCAGTAAAACAACAATTACAGCCTGTGGTTTACCATGACAACCAGTACTATAATGATGTTACTGCTGTTACTTACTACAGTAAATGGCACTCATAAAATATTAGCAGGTAAAACTACTGTGAAAATGGAAGGCTCCAGCCATTAGCAGGTGAAACTGAAAAGTGTTCAGCAAATAGAAGATTGGGTTCAGGACAAGTGCAAATGACTACATTTTGGTAAAAGATTGTGAACAAAAACATATTACTTGAAAAATATGAAGCCAAACTGTTTTTCTTCAAAATAACATGGACTGATGAAAATTTTTACCAGGAATGTGCTTATACCATGGTATTTTAAAATGCCATTAAAGGGGCTTTGGGTCAGTAATATTTATTTATTTATTTAGGAAAGAAATTAATACTTTTATTCATAAATTAAACTGGTCAAAAGGCATTGTTAGATTATTATTTTATTTTTTATAAATACTGTTCTTTTCAACTTCCTATTCATCAAAGGGTCACAAAAATAAATATAATGGTTTCAACAATAATTTTAGGCAGCAACTCTTTTTTTCCATTGATAATAATAAGAAATGTCAGCATATTACAATGATCAGCATATTACAATGATTTCTGAGGGATGATGTGACAGATTAGAGTAATGGGCTGCTGAAAATTAAGTTTTGCCATCACAGGAATAAATTATATTTCTAAATACTATTAAATATTTCACAATATTAATGTTTAACTGTATTTATCATTAGTGCAGCAAAATACAATTGGGTAAACTGGCAGTGGGTGTCACGGTTGGTAAACCGTGATCTCTGGGTTTTGCACTTTGTGGGTGAAGTCTGTGTGTTACGCGTCAGCACTGATTAGTTTGTGGGCGTCTCCGTTAATTTTCATCAGCAACAGCTGTCACTCATTACTCATCCCTATATATTGGCTTGTCTAGCATCTTGTGTTCGTGAGAGCGTTGTTTCATGTTTGTAACCTATGCCTTGCTTTCTTGTGTGTTTCTGCATTGGATGTCCTTGTCTCCCCGGAACCCCGTCGGGGATTGACTCTTTTAGTAGAGTCAGAATTAACGTTGTATTTTGTAACACATCCAAAAAACAACAAATATCAATGTCAGTTTTGGACATCAAATTAACATTGATATTTGGCATTGAATTTACATTGAATTTCTGCCGAAAATTTTACTAAATATTAATGTCTTATGAAGTTGTGTGCCTGCGAGGTTTCTGTGAAAATACTCCAATTCATCAGCACACACATTGATATTTTTTAAACATGGGAACAGAGGGAAATATTTCCGTCTGAAATGCAAGAAGGCTATATTCTCACAGACGATTACAATCAGGCACTTTAATAGACTCACTCCATGTACAAACCCAAAACCTTGTCTTCCAAACCATCACCTGCTTTCTCACCTCTTTCTGATTGAACATTCTCAGAAAAGTGCTGCTTTACTACTTGAAATGGAGATAGAGATAGAAAGGGAGTAATAGAAAGAGAATAGAAAGGAGAGTAAAAAAGTCTTGGTTGCTGCACACCGTGAGGCTTATCATAGGGCAAATAACATGGGAAACCGCTAGCGCCAGTTCCATTCCCTCCACCCCTATTATCTTGTTCATCTCACACTAATGCCTCTCTCCCGTTCCAACAAGAACCCTCACTGAGACGCTGAGCTTTCAAAGGATTATTAGAATTAATTTGTTGACGGTAGGTGAGAGACTAGAGCATACCACACATAAAAAGATGTGAGATTAACAGCCTACCATCTAATATTTCGCACATGTACACACAAATGGAATGTAATTCATCGTGCCATTATGGACGCCGCCTCTCCATCTTTCTCTCCTGGATATTCGTTATGGTCTTAATTATCGATGCTGTTGAATTATAGGCGCTCTTCACATGTGTCGACAATGCCTTGGTTCCAAGTGAACTGTGGGACTGTGAAACGCCACCCTTAAAGGCCCGTTCACACCAATGCACGATAACGTTCAGTTCATAAGCACACTGCAGACATTATGAAGCTCCGCCCTCTAGTTGTCCCCTGTTTTCCGTATATATTTCCACAGCTTGAAGGTCAAACAAAATTTATTAATGAATTGCTTTTTTAAAATCTTCCCGGCCTACTGACATTTGCTATGACATCCGTTTCAAACACTACAATACTCATAATAACTTCTGTTAACTCTACAATAAGTAAATCCACTTCACCAGCTAATTACTCTTCAGGTTCGATTTTCTGTGTTTTCGCATCAGTAGCTATCATTTTGAAAGGAAAGTATGACAAATATGGATAAAACTAAAAAACTAGTGCTGTCAAACGATTAATCACGGTTAATCGTCTCCAAAATACTAAATGTGTTCCTGTAGCTCAATTGGTAGAGCACTGCGCCAAGGTTGGGGGTTTGATTCCCCGGGAACACATGATATGTGAAAATTGATAGCTTGAATGCACTGTAAGTTGCTTTGGATAAAAAGCGTCTGCTAAATGCTTAAATTTAAAATACAAATTTTTGGTTACTGTATATGTATGTTTGCTGTGTCTATTTATTATGTATCTATAAATACATACACTTGCATGTATATATTTCAGAAAAAAATGTTTATATGTGAAATATATTTATTTATAATATAAATTATATGAAGCGATTAATTGTTTGACATCACTAGAAATAAACGCATACGAAAATCCACCCTCCCCCCATATTTGTGTATTTGTGCATACCTGTTTTTTTTTTTTTTTTTACACAATAAGAACTTTTCTAATTAAGGTAAAACCGTATATATCGTTCTGGAATTACACCGCCATGCCAATAGATGGCACAACAGGCACTCATGAAAGACGAGTGCCTCTTTTTCAGTTTATTCATCGATCCATAGTGCAGAACGCCTGTGTAACATTTGCTGTTGGCCCAGATATCCCCTAGGTCTGAGGCCGGTAACAAATTCGGATTGGATGTAAATGTTTTTATAAACATTTTTACAAAGCTCTGAAAGTAATTGAAAACAACTAAGACAAATGTGAAATATTTGACATATTCCAGAGTAACAGATTGGACTTTCATACAGTCATTACCATTATACTTATAGTATGATATCTGCTGAATTCTTTTATATTTTGAGTGTTTTTTAAAAACTGTATCTTTATTGTTAATTTTAGTTATTGTCCTTGATGTGAATGGGCATTTATTCTGCAGCTCTGAGTTTAGTTGACACATCTTCTAGAGTAGCTTTTTGGTCCTTGATAAGAGTTAAGGGTCATCTTTCTCTTCGTCACATGAGTTGAAGCCATTAGCAGGAGTTTCCCCACAGGCTCCACAGTTTCGAGGATCAAGGGTATGACCTAGCTTGCCTTACCCTTATGAAAGCACTCCAGCGTCAGCGCTGGCCCAGCAGGACGCCCTCTTTGCTCGGAAGGTGAGAGATCCACCCGTGGTGTTGAGAGTGTTGTTTTAGAAGAGCAAAGGTTAAGAAGTTCACATATAAACACATCTCAAACCAACTCTATCACAAGGTATCAAGGACTTCCTATGGACACGGTCAGAAAGAACGGGCTCACCGAATGCAAACACTAGGTTCACCGTTGAAACATTTTCTGCAGGAAGTTTGGGCTATTATCATTCTGTCAAAGTTAAAACCTGTCCATGCACCCATGTCAGGAAAGCATGAATTGGTGATATAAATGTCAAAGCAACCCAATAAAAATTTATTTTCCTATTGATTCTGAGTCACACTGGAGTGGACCAGATGACTTAAGGATTGATGGAGTTCTGGTTGAAGTTCATTTATGCACTTGTTCGGTCTATGCCAACCCAGCAGATGCTATCAAATAAAACTAAAAATCTTGAACTTGCTCACTCGAGCTCTATAAATTCTCTTGCTTTTGAAAGGCCTACAGCAAATTGGTCACATTGATGAGTGTAAAGATGAATATGATTGTCTTCACAGCGATCGTTCTGCTGCTGGTGAACTTGATTTAGCACCAGAGGCTCCATGGGAAATGTAATCTCTCAAGAGGGATGTTCCATTGGGAAATCTCTTCTGAATGCTTTTACAAGGTTGGAATGTTGCTGAATGGGAAATAATGGCTTTGAGAACATCAAGAGTACAGAAGTCTTTGCTAAAAGAGTGTGTTCAGGTCTCTAACATGTTAGAGAATATTATGAATTGAAAACATTTGTCACTTAATTAATAATGCTTATCTGATTAATTCCAATTTCTCAGCTGCTGGTGAACTTGAAAAGCTCCATGGAAATCTTCATCTCTCGAGGCCTGTTGAAGAATTCCTTCTGGAGGTTTTCTGAAGGTTGAGAGATTTTCTGATTAATCTGGTCAGCTAATGGTGAATTTGTGGCTTCATGGAAAAAATAATTTTTTGAAGGGCTTTTGGGAGTTTTCTGAAAGAACACTGTTGCATTAAAGAGAGCGAATTTCATAACATCACGAATACAGACTGTCTAGTGTGGTTTGACACCTTACATGTTTGAATCTTTATTTTGCTCACGTTTGGAAATTTAATGAATAAAAGAAAATGTTCTAGTAAAATTTTTCTGACTAATTCCTGGTTCTCAGCTGGTAAACTTAATTTTATAGGCTTCATGTGAACTCTTGAGAACCACTGAGGAATCCCTTCTGAAGGTTGAAGAGCATTGCTGCATTACATATCATGAATATAGACAATCAAGTATGGTTGGACTTATACCTGCTATATCCCATCCATGTCAAGTAGCTTTATGAATTAAAGACATAATGTTCAGTAATTCCAATGTTAATGGTCTTGTCATCTGACAGTGAACTTATGTGGGAAAAATAATGTCTCAAGGGCTGTTGAGAAATCCCTTCTGAAGGTTTGCATTGAAGAGAGCAAATTTCACAACATCTTGAATATACACAATCAGGTATGGTTAGCCTTACTTGCTATGTTTGGATATCAGCCTTAACCCAACTTATCAATAAAATAAACTTCAGAATGCACTCATGCTAAGGAAGGTACGCTAGCTGTGTCTTTGCTTACAGGTGCATTAGCATGCTTGTGTTTGTGAGGTAAAAATCAATTCATTTGAATCACTTTGCAGCATTGGATTTTACCAGTGTTCTCAAGACTTTTTCTCAAACAAGACGCATGGATGAGGGTATTGACAAAGGAGTGATTTATTTTCTTGGATGTCCTTCTTTAGCTCAGCCAAACAAATGCCTTTGGGTCATCCCGATGATTCCGTTCCCAACCCATCCAGCAGAGGGAAACATAGCGCTTCTGTTTGACAAAGCCAGCGGGAACAGAGCCTGATGCAGTTTCACCACACACATAACAAAGAGAGTTCCAAATCAACAAAGCGTGACTGTGTAGAGCCTTAGTTCAGCCACCAACTCATTTCAATCCTCAATGGGGGAAATTACAATTATTCCTTTATTATGGTTTGTTTTGTCTAAGGCGATCGAAAAACACAAGCATGTATGCACATCAGATGGTAAGGAGAACAATTTGTAAGGAGAGCCGTTTAATACTTTAAAGCCGGGTATTATTGTATTTTTACGCAAGTTGATTATGACAATACTTGGAATCTAACGAGAGCTCCAGTGCTGGGCTCAACCATCTCTTTGTAACAAAGCTTCTCTCTTCTAACATATTAACATGGCCTTTTAGGCCCTGCATATGCGCCAATGCTCTCTGTAACAAGGGATAACTTACTATAACATGCCAGCGGGCCCTTGTAGAACAGACAGAGTCCCATCTGTTAGGAAAGGAGTCATGAGTATGTGCGCTCTTTTTCCGCTTTCCAGGCTGTGTCATGGTACTTACATTTAAATGAAGACCTGGTTCTGACGGAGGGTGGTCACTTTTGAGTGTCGAGTAACTTGTTGCGACAGGTGCCAATGCTCATCAGATCACTGTGGATGTATGTACGATTGCAGTGTGATCAGCTTTTCCATTTTCTGCATCTCTTGGAATGCCAAAAAATGAGCTGAAGGATTATTTACTGTTGACAGGGTAAAAGGGAAAAGAGAACACAGCTTGGGCCCTGCTCATGTGCTTCATATCCATGGATCATGCTTATTAATAGCAGAAAAAGATACTAGTCAAACTAGCAGACAAAATGTCACAGCAGCACATAGGAAGTTTAACAAACAAATCAATCAATAACAAAATCAATATCAGTAAGTTTGTTTGGAAGTATGCATCTTCATTTGCTGTCCTCATTCTTCGACAACCCGTGACAATAAGTTTCACAACAATATATAATATATAATTTATATATATATATATATATATATATAGGGATGTCCCGATCAGGTTTTTTTGTCCTCGAGTCCGAGTCCGAGTCATTTGATTTTGAGTATCTGCCGATACCGAGTCCTGATCCGATACTTCTATAATACATAAAAAAAGAATAAAGAAGAGCGAAAAAACAGATCCAGGATGTTCAATAAATTACATTTTGAAATATATTCAAATATAAAACAGCTATTTTAAATAGGCTAGTAAAAATATTTCAAAATCTTACTGTTTTGCTGTAGTTTGGATCAAATAAATGCAGGCTTGGTGAATAGAAGACACTTCTTAAAAAAAAAAAAAAAAAAAAAAAACCTTAACAAGCTTACTGTTCAAAAACTTCTGACTGGTAGTATAGGCAACTTTATTTTT
Source organism: Carassius carassius (assembly GCF_963082965.1). Taxonomy (NCBI): domain Eukaryota; kingdom Metazoa; phylum Chordata; class Actinopteri; order Cypriniformes; family Cyprinidae; genus Carassius; species Carassius carassius. Next base: position 6,990,713 of record NC_081797.1, on the reverse strand, counting down.
TCTCTAATTTCTAGCTTTTATTTGGCTTAGAAATCTATAAATGCTGGACAGTAACAAATAATAATGATTTGTTTATATACTACAAACACTGTTTATCACATAATAATGCAGAATAGTTTCTATACTGTAATAAATACTATGTCAATCAGCACTGCATTGTTCATACTTTATTTATCACCTGCTGGAGATGACTTGAAGAACAATTTGTTGTCGTGATCGTATATTAACGTCTTCGTGTTTGCATAAGTTTCTGTTTTCCTGTGAGCACCACAGCATAGCTGGACGCTTTTGTCCATATTAGGAATTTCCTGATATCAGCGCGAGAGCGTGCTCCGGCTTCGAGTATGAATGAAACACACACTGCATGAGAGTTTAGCGCTCTGTGATGTTTATCTCGCTGTATCCTGAGTCCGAATGAAATATCAGGTCATGCGCAAACTATCATGTCTCTTTGAGTTTGAATCTATATTTATTCACACCAGCTCTTGAAAAAAAAATGATGTCATGCCGCACGCGTCGCTGTTTCTGTGTGGAGTCAAAAGGGTCTAACTCTGTGCCACCGCATAACAAAAGATGTGTTAAAAATTAATGAGAATATATATATATCCGAGTCCTGATCGGGAGGTAACGTCCGATTCCGATCGAGTCTGAAACCACGCGATCGGGCCCGATTTCCGATCACGTGTTCGGATCTGGACATCCCTATATATATATATATATAATGTATATAAAATTCATGGTATGGTGTATACTTTGGTGATTTAAGTTCATATTCACAGTTGAAACTTCTGTCTGATTATGATAAGAACCTACACATGAGTGCATGAATTACAAGTTTTAATACAGTCATTAGGCATGACCTTAAAGAAAACACAGACATCAAAAGCCTTAAAATCATTTTGATGTGATTTGCTTTGCTTAAATTTTACAAAAAATATACAACCTTGTTAGTGCTCCCCAATGAAAACCTCCGCTCTACAGTAGCTTGTCCTTGTGAGTGTGGGTTGATTTCAGGACCCTGGACAGCACCACTGAAAACTGACCATAATATAGCTGAACTCCTTATTTTTAACAAATAAATGCTATTTTTTCCCTCCATTACCTTAAAACTTGGAAGAGGAAACTCTCATTAAGCCCTAGTGATGGTAACAACTACATGCAAAACTTGCACTGTTTTGCATTTCACAGGTTTGTTTGATGTTTTCATTTTTACCCATTTCTTTTCTCTTTCCATGTTTGGATGATTGTAGCGGCAGAGCGAGCGGGAATCATATGTAGGTTTTAAAACAGTCTCTGCATGGTACAGATAGTGCAGAGAATTAACGTCTATTTCACAGTGTGGCAGCCGTGGCCGGACAGGGCCGAAGAGGTGTGCATCAGCCTGCCAATGAGAATGGGAGAGGCCAGCCACCCCAGAGACTCAGTAATTGTGCTGCTCTGAAGTGCAGGTAGGTGTGCAAATTACCAAATGTGGCGTGTAAGCCCATTCGCTGGGGCTTCATCATTGTCATGCATGTCCAAGTTTGCCACGTTTGGCGACAGAATATTATGTCCATTTTGTGTTTTTGCTTTGACATGGATGGAGAGCATAAGCTTTTAGTACAGGTACGACGTTCCCACAAAAACACCCTCAGCAAGCTAGAAGAAATCTATTCTAAGTTACCATGTCATGAAAACTGGAGATGTTTTGATGTTTCATGACTCTGTCCTTAAATACTAGAGATTCAAAATCAAGCAGAATCACTGGAGCCAAATATATCTACATTAAAAGAAGTAATAGATAAGAAGTACTTATTCCTGCACTTAATAAAAAAATACAAATAATTAAATGTAATCAGAGGCATATAAAAACCAAATTTACAATCCAATTCCCCATTATACACTATGCAGAACATATCAGTACCATATTTTATTATATGTTATATTATATATAATATATGATGTATTTTGTTTATATTAGAGTATGTATTTATTATTATTGTTAATATTATATTTTGTTTACTGGTTTTGATACAGAATGTGTGTATGTGTGTGTATTACAATATTAAAATCAAACTTATAACAGCATTGTATTACCATAGTGCAATATAAATTTTATTTATTGGTATCCATCTATCTAATTTAAGTGATATACAACTTGATATACAACAATTTAATAAGTAATATTATATACATGCACAATATATATATATAGTAGTAAGTAGTATACTGTTTATAAGTAGTATAAACAATCTAATATAAAAATGCAAATATTCAATACAAATACATTCTATAAAAATATATGAAATAAATATTTAGCAGTCACCATGTATATATATATATATATATATATATATATATATATATATATATATATATATATATATATATATATATATACAGGTCCTTCTCAAAAAAGTAGCATATTGTGATAAAGTTCATTATTTTCCATAATGTAATGATAAAAATTAAACTTTCATATATTTTAGATTCATTGCACACCAACTGAAATATTTCAGGTCTTTTATTGTTTTAATACTGATGATTTTGGCATACAGCTCATGAAAACCCAAAATTCCTATCTCAAAAAATTAGCATATCATGAAAAGGTTCTCTAAACAAGCTATCAACTAATTAACTCTAAACACCTGCAAAAGATTCCTGAGGCTTTTAAAAACTCCCAGCCTGGTTCATTACTCAAAACCGCAATCATGGGTAAGACTGCTGACCAGAAGGCCATCATTGACACCCTCAAGCAAGAGGGTAAGACACAGAAAGAAATTTCTGAACGAACAGGCTGTTCCCAGAGTACTGTATCAAGGCACCTCAGTGGGAAGTCTGTGGGAAGGAAAAAGTGTGGCAAAAAACGCTGCACAATGAGAAGAGGTGACCGGACCCTGAGGAAGATTGTGGAGAAGGACTGATTCCAGACCTTGGGGGACCTGCAGAAGCAGTGGACTGGGTCTGGAGTAGAAACATCCAGAGCCACCGTGCACAGGCGTGTGCAGGAAATGGGCTACAGGTGCAGCATTCCCCAGGTCAAGCCACTTTTGAACCAGAAACAGCGGCAGAAGCGCCTGACCTGGGCTACAGAGAAGCAGCACTGGACTTTTGGACAAATTTTGCATGTCATTCGGAAATCAAGGTGCCAGAGTCTGGAGGAAGACTGGGGAGAAGGAAATGCCAAAATACCTGAAGTCCAGTGTCAAGTACCCACAGTCAGTGATGGTCTGGGGTGCCATGTCAGCTGCTGGTGCTGGTTCACTGTGTTTTATCAAGGGCAGGGTCAATGCAGCTAGCTATCAGGAGATTTTGGAGCACTTCATGCTTCCATCTGCTGAAAAGCTTCATGGAGATGAAGATTTCGTTTTTCAGCACGACCTGGCACCTGCTCACAGTGCCAAAACCACTGGTAAATGGTTTACTGACCATGGTATTACTGTGCTCAATTGGCCTGCCAACTCTCCTGACCTGAACCCCATAGAGAATCTGTGGGATATGGTGAAGAGAAAGTTGAGAGACGCAAGACCCAACACTCTGGATGAGCTTAAGGCCGCTATCGAAGCATCCTGGGTCTCCATAACACCTCAGCAGTGCCATAGGCCACGCCGCATTGAAGCAGTCATTTCTGCAAAAGGATTCCCGACCAAGTATTGAGTGCATAACTGAACATAATTATTTGAAGGTTGACTTTTTTGTATTAAAAACACTTTTCTTTTATTGGTCGGATGAAATATGCAAATTTTTTGAAATATGCAATTTTTTTGAGAAATATGCTAATTTTTTGAGAATTTTTTTTATTTTTTGTTGGTGTGCAATGAATCTAAAATAAAAGAAAGTTTAATTTTTATCATTACATTATGGAAAATAATGAACTTTATCACAATATGCTAATTTTTTTGTATATATATATTTTTTTGTATATATATAATTTTTTTGTATATATATATACGTATATATATATATATACGTATATATATATATATATATATATATATATATATATGTATATATATATATATATATATATATATATATATATATATGTATATATATATATATATATATATATATATATATATACATATATATATATATATATACGTATATATATATATATATATATATATATATATATATACATATATATATATATATACATATATATATATACATATATATATATACATATATATATATATATACATATATATATATATATATATATATATATATATATACATGGTGACTGCTAAATATTTATTTCATATATTTTTATAGAATGTATTTGTATTGAATATTTGTATTTTTATATTAGATTATGCTTATACTACTTCAAAAAAAGAAAATAAAATTATTTAAATTCTGTAATTCTCTCAAAATGAATATTCGCTCTCATACTGAACACTGTAATATTTTGACAAATAAATTCACTTGTGGTTGTTAATAGTTTTTTTTTTGTTTATTTAAGTACAATTTATTTTATACAAAATACACTGCATTAATAAAATTCCTGGCTAATCGCCAGAATCTATAACTTTAATATCTATGCATTCACCAGTGCACTGCTGCAATGCCGGTTTCTTGGAAGCTGAATTTCATGTGCCACTTTTTTTCATGGCTCTTTTGAGTCATTAGCCCCATTCTCTCCCTCTCTTTAACTGACACCTTTCCTTCCTGTGATGCATTGCCTTTATTTAAGAATGTGGCACAGCGGCGTCCACATGAAAGATTGCAGCGTGTCGGTTTGAAGCCGAAGGGCTGGCGAAAAATACCCACTGTACTGACTAGGGTTCTGTCAGCAAGGTGATTGCCACCATAGGGAGAGCCTGCCTGGGCCGGACAGAAGGGTGAGCTGGCCAAGCTAGAAAAATGACCCGCTGCTTGACACATATAATGGCGGTGGAGGAAACAGAGATATGAAGACAAAGGAAGTCGATGTCCTATGATTCCCCCCAAGGCCCCTTCCTTTGGCATGTCACAATCTTGGCTCGTCACATGGGTTAGACTCACCTGGACTTACCGAAGCTTGTAGGTCTGGAAGGTTGAAAGGTTTGTGCCGCAAACACATCAGCCTGAAAGGGAACGAGATGACAGACAGGGTGAAAGAAGTAATTGTCCAGAAATTTTCAGATTTTAATGTATTATAGTTTAAAACATTACTTAAAAAATCATGTTCAAAGATCTTGTGTTATATATATATCAGTTTTTTTTTTTTTTTTACAAATAAGCCTCTTATGCTAATCAAGGCTGCATTTATTTGATAAAAAAATCAGTAAAAACAATCATATTGTAAAATATTATTACAATAAAAAACTTTTTTTTTCATATAATTTAAAATGCAATTTGTTGCTGTGAATTACTACAGCCATTACTCCAGTCTTCAGTGTCACATGACCCTTCAGAAATCATTCTAATATGCTGATCTATTATACATTTTGGAATATATTATTATTATTTTTTGTTACACCATACATTACCATTCAAAACTTAGGGGTCATTATTGTTTTTTTCTTCCCCTTTTTGCACTTTTTTTGGAAGAAATTAATACTTTTATTCAGCGAGGATTTATTAAATTGATAAAAAGTGATACTAAAGACTTATATTATTACAAAAGACAACTATTTTAAATAAATGCTGTTCTTTGAACATTAAATTTATCAAAGAATCCTGAGTATACAGTATATATATATATATATATATATATATATATATATGCATTATATACATAATATTACATAATATTTTAATTATAATTATATGCAACATTATAAATATCAAATATAGTTGTAAATTTAACATATAGCAGGTACTGTGCAAAGAAATAATATTAGTGCATGACTTTTATAAACCTTAAAATCACACCTATAGTCAGCATTTATATTCTTTTCATCGACTTCATCGACATTGACTACATAGAATGTTACTTAAACATAAGATTCAACCATGCCTTGTTACCTTCCTACCTCTGTGTACTAGAATTTTTCAGCTATTCGAACACATCAAATAAATTACAGAAATTCAGACCATCTCTTCTCAAGAACCCAGTCCAATGATTGGTTTCTGTGTAAAGGTTCAAGGATTCTTTATAAAGTTGCATTTACGTTCCGAGAACATTTCCTATCACAGGTTGGATTGAATGAATAATTGAAAACCATCAAATATACTGTAAGATCCGTTTGTGCTCTTTACATCTGAAGTACTCTGTTCTGCTGCAAAGAAAGAAATCGTGAAAGACACGTTTATCAGGACATAGATATTGCAGTCACATCTTCACAAGGTTACAGTTATCAGCATGCCAATTGTCAACGTATTACCCTTATGCTACCATCTATTTTGTGAAAACTATATGTGCCTGGAATAATAGCATCATAACTGTCCTTTAAGATGACATACATCTCACATTACAGTTCTGTCTGCTTTGACATTGGAAAAAAAATTAAAAACACACTTGTCATGACACTCTGTTATATGCGCTGTCAAATTGAAAAGATGGATGTCTCCAAGGTAATGAATCTGACAGCAGAGGTGTAAAAAGAGAAAAAATAAAACAAATACTTACTGACACCATCTCGGCCCGGGTCAGAGCCTATCAGTGAGGCACGTCTATCTGAACCCTGGTCCAATACGCAGCCGAACGCAGCTCAGCTGTGAAATTAGAGCCCACACTGTCCCGAGAAACTCCTGTGCCGCACACCGTCCATCTTTCTTTGGTCGACCTTCTTGAAAATCACAGTCCTGTCCTTCCCTCACGGTGAGGGATGTCAGTCACGCAATCGGAATTGAAAGAGCATCGCTGGGGCCACCTGTGGATCAAAAGATGTCAAGATCTCTTATTTCTTCCATGGCGGGCTGGTATAGAGAAGTGAATTCTGCACCCTGTTGGTTTTGAGATTTGATAGAGTGCTTGTACACACTCAGAGCTGTCTCATAGTCTGCTCAAATACTGTACCGCATTTGTTTGTTTTTCAGTCTACGAGAGGTACTCGTTGTGCGTGATGTATGAAAACAAATAAGCAGTGTAGGTAGAAGTAGAGTGGATTTGTTAGTGTGTATTAAGGTTTGATAAAAGGACCTCTAAAATGAATATTTACTCAACCTCATGTTCCAAACCTGTATGACGTTCTTTATACTGTGAAACCCAAAATAAATATTTACTTTTTATAAATAAAAGTAATTGTGGTAGTGTTTTACTGATAAGCAAGAACTGTTATAACATTCTGCAATTATATCAAAGTCTAAGCTATTTAGAACATATTTGATCATACTACTGGGCGTCTAGCACAGAACATGACTCAAGGAGAGGATGGTGTTCTCGGAACTCTTGAATCTGAAAAGTTTAAATGGTCAAAGGTGACACAAATGCCGTTTTGTCAAGCATGCATAATGTGACTTACACCTCGTCTTGCTGTGAAAATAACCTGTGAAATAGGTTAGGCCCTGTCCACATAAACACGGTTATTTTTTAAACCGCAGATTTTTCTACGTGGTTTAGCCATTCGTCCACACATAGTGCCATGTCACTAAAGCCAAACATTTTTGAAAACGCCTGCCAGGGTGAACATTTTCAAAAACTCCAGTCGCAGTGTTATAGTGTAGACAGCGAAGCTGCCGTTTTTGGCTTGTGACGTCTGAGCCAGCGCTGTTATCTCCGCCTACTAGAAACTTTTTCTGGCTTCTGATTGGCCAACATTACTTTACGGTTGAGATTATATTGCCACCTGTTGGCTTGGGACGCTCTTGACAGTGTCACAGTTTTCGTGTGGATGGATGAAAAACGTTATAAAAATACCTGTGTGCGTGCGGACATGGCATTAACTTATATGTGCATACTCACAAATAAAACTTCGCATTTTTAAATAAAGGCTGAAAGAGATGTTGGTAACTTAATGGTAGTGATGTTGAAGTCATGTGACTGTTGTGTAAATTGTTTACAGATTTTTAGATTTTACTTCTGGCGATTGCATTCAGAATTCAAAGTTATGTTCTTTTGTAAAAATGATCACAATGAACAAAACGAGCAAGAATAATAAACGTTTCTTGGTCACAGAGCTTATTTTCAGCAATAATCCAATGCCAATGGAAAAATGCCAGGGTGATGCTAACTTAGGTTGTCTTACAAAAGTACTACATGCCTGCAGTACTCTTGTGATTGACCTTTAAATTTTCCAACCTTATTTGTGGAAAAACAGAGTCCACTACACCCGATCAGCACCTGTAGATTGGAAATACTAATCCCTATATATGTTATCTAAATATGACCAGAACGAACCCCTGAGCAATGTTTTAACAGAAATTTTCAGCCTAAACCTTGCTTAATGGCTAAATCGATGGATAGAGCTTTACTGTCATAATTTTTTTGGTGGTAGAAGCTTTGGGAAGAGAGCACGGCCTCTTCCGAACACAGCACAAGTCGAAGTTTGATTAATAAAATATTGGCGAGGGTTAGAGATATGAAGGCAGGAAATTAAACACACTAATGCCAGAGAGAGAGGACAGGGTGATCAGGACTTAATTAAGGACTTTGTGGAGGCCACGGTTCCAGGCAATGGATATACTGTCTTGCTGACAACAGTGATGAGACGGGGGATTATGGGGGCACGATGACCGAGAGGGAATTGGAGACCCCTGCACTCCGCAAACCCTCTATTATGAAGTACGGCTTCAGAGGCTGGATAATTAGCAAAGCCCTCATGTTGACGCGTTGTAAGTGCTTTACCTCGGCCATATATGGCCTGGAATACCAATAACGGTGTAATTGGGTAAATGGCGCTACTAGAACTCGCAATGAGAAATAAGATCACCATAATTTCTTCCTTCTTGGCAGATGGGAGCATATGCGGCAGAGTCTCAAGTTGGCTCTGAGCTCAAGAAGAAAGTAGTTGGAAGAATTTCTGAAGGAGTCTTGGAGGGGGTGATTCATTTTTTTGTTGCAAAACACCACTTGGTAGTTTTTAGCCTGGTTTCCAATATCCGTTTCTTTTCATGAAAAATACCTCCTGTTTAATTAAAAGCACATTATAGCATGATGAAAAATATATTATATTATTTTTAGCCAAGACAAAACAGCAAAGTCTCTGCTTCGCGTCTGCTCTCAGTTCAGTTGTGGATCTCTCTGGAGACCTGTGGAGAGAAATTGCCCATCGCTGCCGTACATCTACGCTGAGCTATTTAGTCTCACATTTATAGCACAGCGGTGTCAAGGTTAGTCCTTAAACAACGGTTACTCCAAAATCTTTACACACATTTCTCACATTTGTGCTCTGCACTTGCACCATTCAGAACTCATTTTTGCCAAGATGAAGTATCCCAGCTCGCTGGCTTAGCCCATCTATCAGTATTTCCTAACAACAGAATAGTTGTAGAAGCTGTAGATTTTGTTCCCCTGAACTTGTGCTAAATTAAACAGACTGAAAACTCTAAAGATCCAAGAAATCCAGCAATTGATTGTAGATTAAGTTAGCAAGCATGCTGTTGTTTACTAGCTACATTCACAGTGCATGTGCTAAATACATATTGTGCTAATGTCAATATAATGAGACAATATCTATGTATTATATAATTATTCATTTAATCAAACCAATCAATTCTAGCATGTAAACAAAAATGGTTTTAAAATAAATTACTATGAAGAATAAATAAATGAATTAATGGAATAAATTGTCAGTAATGAAAACAGTAACAGAAGACAGAATTAAAATATTTTGCGATACAAATTTGGTCTTACATTTTATATTTTCAAATGAGCTGATTTAGAATAAAGTACATCTAGACTGAACTTAAAATGTTATTAACATGGTAAACGTTACGTTGATGTAAAATCTGCCATCAGTTTAACAATTCCTTATTTAGTTTCAGACTTTGCACGATCTTAAATGGTTCAATATTAACATCCTTAAATTACTAAATCTGACATAAAATCAACAACATCTGTACAAATGAAACTGCCAAATGATCAAAGGATGCAACCATGAATTATTCATTCCCCAGTGCATGCTGTGAAGATTGGGAATAGGACTACAAAACTATGTTTTTCAGTTTAGGTCTATTTGAACCTGCATTAAAAATGCATTAATCCAACTCACCTGCTGTGCGTGTTGGGTCAACTTTAAAATGAGAGTATATAATCAGAAAAGCTGCGTCCAGATGCATTATTATGTTCCTGAGAGAGAATATAACTTCAGAATAGTGCTTAACTTTTTGGATACTTCATGTTTTTTTTTATGTCTTTTACTAGCTTACATTCACTGAGTTTGTGCAAATACGTATTTCCTTTACAAAGAGACATCGTTCTGGATTCGGCACGATTATGCAACAACTCTACCATCAGCCTTCGTTATCCCCATCATCTTTGGACAATTTTTGAACCATTGTCTCTGTTCCTGTCTTCTTCATGACTTTCTATTCATTCTATTCCACTCAGACTTTCCTGTTCTTTTCTCTCTCTCTTCAATGGCCCCTCTCTCAAGGATGTGAGGTTGATAAATGGAGCTAATTGTTGTAGTGGCGGGCTCCTCTGATGCAGGTGGTCTAATCAGACTGAATAGGAAAGGCCTTAGGGAGGCCATTACCCTTCCTATTGTCTGAGAGGACAGCAGGACACAGCGGCAGGCCGCTTCTCTCCCGGGGGGCCGGAATCACTCTCTGACACTGTCCTCAGGCTTCCAGAGAATATCAGACGACACCATGTGATCCACAGGTCTTTTCTTGACTCACTGTGCTCAGATCAGCCTTCGCCCTCATCACGCTCCATAATAGCTGAAAAGGAAGAAAAAGCACCCTGGGCCTTTTCACCATGCCGGAATCATGGGGAATGTCTATTTCAATCAGATGTATTTTTAGCATAGGGTCAGTGATGTGTAATTTCATCACCGAAACTGTCAGGATTCTCAGTGTTAACCTTGATTATGAGAGTTCAGGTGACTATTCCAGGACGCGTCTGTTTGTGACCTTGTGTAGTCTTTGTATGTTTTAATGGCTGGTTTGAGTGCTGATGTAAGTAAAACACATTCAATTGCAATTTTTTTGACAAAACAAACAGAAAATTATTTGCCACAAACCTCTTATAAATAGTCCATAATCATCCGTATGCATGATAACTATTATCATCCATTGGCAGTTTAACCAGTGGATTGTAAACAAATGTTGACTTTTATACTACGGTGTTTATGTTAAAATTTATTACGTGAATAACTACCAAGAAATATTAACAAACCACATGCTTATTATGAAATTTAGTGGAACTGAATATTTGCTAATTACTGCCTTCCCTGCTATTGTAATTATGTTGCAGAAAATTACACATTCATATGAGCATTATAAAATAACTTACTGTAACTTAAAGGGATAGTTCACCCCAAAATGAATGTTTTTTTTTTTACTTTTCCCAAATGCATATGGAGTATTTATTTATTTATTTTCCTGTGGAACATCAGTTCATAGTGATGACAGCTGTCCGGAAAGGACATAAAAACACCACAAAATGACCACATACAGTAGTTCAGCCAAATATTCATATTTTGATATAATTTACTCACCCTTGTGTTGTTCCAAATGCATGCAATTACTTTTTTTCTGTGGAACACCATCTACAGTAGTTTTTAGTTATGACAGCTGTCCAAAAAAAAAAAAAACAGCTAGAAAATATCCCAAAAAGTAGTCACACGGACTCTATTTGTATTTTTTGATGCCGTTTTCAAACTGCATGTAAAGTTTGCTTTTAACAGATGAATTACAGAGCTTTTGGTATCACTGATGTTAATTTTGAAACTTTACACAATCATGATTGAGATGTCAAAGCTTTGATAGTGTGGAACGGAAAAAGAGCTACAACCCGAATTCCGGAAAAGTTGGGACGTTTTTTAAATTTTAATAAAATGAAAACTAAAAGACTTTCAAATCACATGAGCCAATATCTTATTCACAATAGAACATAGATAACATAGCAAATGTTTAAACTGAGAAAGTTTACAATTTTATGCACAAAATGAGCTCATTTCAATTTTGATTTCTGCTACAGGTCTCAAAATAGTTGGGACGGGGCATGTTTACCATGGTGTAGCATCTCCTTTTCTTTTCAAAACAGTTTGAAGACGTCTGGGCATTGAGGCTATGAGTTGCTGGAGTTTTTCTGTTGGAATTTGGTCCCATTCTTGCCTTATATAGATTTCCAGCTGCTGAAGAGTTCGTGGTCGTCTTTGACGTATTTTTCGTTTAATGATGCACCAAATGTTCTCTATAGGTGAAAGATCTGGACTGCAGGCAGGCCAGGTTAGCACCCGGACTCTTCTACGACGAAGCCATGCTGTTGTTATAGCTGCAGTATGTGGTTTTGCATTGTCCTGCTGAAATAAACAAGGCCTTCCCTGAAATAGACGTTGTTTGGAGGGAAGCATATGTTGCTCTAAAACCTTTATATACTTTTCAGCATTCACAGAGCCTTCCAAAACATGCAAGCTGCCCATACCGTATGCATTTATGCAACCCCATACCATCAGAGATGCTGGCTTTTGAACTGAACGCTGATAACATGCTGGAAGGTCTCCCTCCTCTTTAGCCCGGAGGACACGGCGTCCGTGATTTCCAACAAGAATGTCAAATTTGGACTCGTCTGACCATAAAACACTATTCCACTTTGAAATAGTCCATTTTAAATGAGCCTTGGCCCACAGGACACGACGGTGCTTCTGGACCATGTTCACATATGGCTTCCTTTTTGCATGATAGAGCTTTAGTTGGCATCTGCTGATGGCACGGCGGATTGTGTTTACCGACAGTGGTTTCTGAAAGTATTCCTGGGCCCATTTAGTAATGTCATTGACACAATCATGCCGATGAGTGATGCAGTGTCGTCTGAGAGCCCGAAGACCACGGGCATCCAATAAAGGTCTCCGGCCTTGTCCCTTACGCACAGAGATTTCTCCAGTTTCTCTGAATCTTTTGATGATGTTATGCACTGTAGATGATGAGATTTGCAAAGCCTTTGCAATTTGACGTTGAGGAACATTGTTTTTAAAGTTTTCCACGATTTTTTTACGCAGTCTTTCACAGATTGGAGAGCCTCTGCCCATCTTTACTTCTGAGAGACTCTGCTTCTCTAAGACAAAGCTTTTATAGCTAATCATGTTACAGACCTGATATCAATTAACTAGATGTTCTCCCAGCTGAATCTTTTCAAAACTGCTTGCTTTTTTAGCCATTTGTTGCCCCCGTGCCAACTTTTTTGAGACCTGTAGCAGGCATTAAATTTTAAATGAGCTAATTAAGTGGATAAAAGTGTAAAATTTCTCAGTGTAAACATTTGCTACGTTATCTATGTTCTATTGTGAATAAAATATTGGCTCATGTGATTTGAAATTCCTTTAGTTTTCATTTTATTAAAATTTAAAAAACGTCCCAACTTTTCCGGAATTCGGGTTGTAAAAATAATGACAGACCGTTTAATTTTTGGGTGAACTACTTTTTTAAACACATCATTATTGATATGAAATGACACAATAAAAACAAACCTTTCAGAGACACCCATAATATGACCATTTAATGTTTGTAAACATCATCCTGATCATTAGTACTGACAAACAAGTCAAAGAAGCAAAATGGCTTGCAACAACATTAAAACCTATTAAAGATGACACTGAATCAATGGAAAAGACAAGACACAAAATCATTGCCAAAAAATAATCACTCAAGCCTAAAATTTAAAGCATCACTGACCTTGCAAACGGATTATTTTGGGTTGTTTTTGAAAAACAAAATGAAGGTCTTTTCAAGATTATCTGGCAAGCGAGTTCTGGTGCCTGCAAAGCAAACGGCAATGAATAACTGTGACCGGCAGCATTGAGGCAGAAAATGTGCATACTAAACTACATAAATCTGCAAGTCGGTGAGCATTACAGGGTAATTGGATTTATCTATACTGTGTTCATGCTAATCCAGCTATTAGCATTATGAGTTACTGTCGTCATGTTTTGGTTTTATGCCATGACCCGTTCCTTCCACCTTTCACGCACACACATCCATCCCTAAAGTATTCATTTATAACACTAAATTACACACTCTCATAAGAGGCCTTCTGTTAAGCATCTACATCCGTTTGAAATCACCTCGGTAGCACCATCTGCATGCATCCGGAGTCCCGTCACATCTGTATTGCACGTTTTGCTTTAAAGGGCAAACATGAGGTTGTGTTTCTCATACTGACTGTGGTTTATTGTCTGTGTATTGAACAAACACAGTTGGAGGCAAACAGGAGACCTCTAAAATAATTAACTGTGTGGGGGCTTTGAAAGTTTTCAGCCATCTGGCCCAACCTTATATAAATACTGCGACTCAGCACCAACTGTTTTTATTGGGCCACCCAAGCCTAGCCCCCCATAGTCCAATCATGTGAATGATTTGTCATAGTTCATTGGTTTCACAATGCCAGCTCATATGATGGAGGTTATTAAGTTGGTCTGCAATCAGGATGAGACAGTTATGCTTCAAGCTTCAGTCATGTTCGCTTAACGCCAGCATGACTTGTGGTTCTTCAATGTCCCATAAGGGACAAAAGGACAAGGAGAGATATCTACAGACTAGTCAAGCAACAAAAGACATTGTAAACATTAATAAAACAAGACAAAATGAGAGGTTGACAGTCTATTGTTGGGGAGTCAAACGACACCATGGGGAACAGTATGAAAATAGAGCCAGATTCTTGAGTCTTTTTGAATATGTGGCAGATTGATATATATTGATGACTTTGACAAATGATAATGACTCTAGTTAAATGTCCCACCAGGGTCGCTTCTCAAACGACTTGACTGACTTATTCAGATCACAATAGTCACACGTGAGGACATGGTGCAGTCTGACAATGGGAGAACAGCTCGCCAACCTGTAAAGGAGATTCATTTGTAACCCTACGGGCATTTTTTTCATTGTGCAAGGAATCGAATTGGCGGAACATTGAATCTGAGGGTAAGAAAAACAAATTACAGACACATTCTGTGAAGTGTCAATCACCAAAATTAGGCAGATTCTGGGCAAACCGTTTATAAATTACCATTTTAAACACTTCTGTTACTGGGGCGCACTTGTTAATTATTGATAACGAAAGTCACGCCATCAAAACATCTGACATTCTGGTCCAAGCTGACGGATGGATTGCTGATCTTTGCATTCAGAGAGCTGTTGATATTGAACAATGGGTGAAATGTGGGTCCCTTGGCTGGTGCCGGAAAGTGTTTTTTGTAATTACACATACAACATCAGCCAACGTCCTACAGCGTTCTGACAGCTATACTTTACATCAACTGTTGGGTCATGTTATTATATTTCTGATGTTGTTTATGCATTTATAAAATGGTCAGTTTTCCTATTCAGCCTACATCATGCGCTGACATCATGCAGCCTACATCATTTGGCATATTGCTCAGTTTATGTCGTTCACTTGATGGAAACATCTGGTAAAACCAGTCGAGTTGTGCCATTTAAAATTTGAGTTGATTTTAAATTCCAATTTGTATTAAAGTAGCAAACAGGCTGCAGAGCTGCAATTTGAATGCAAGAGAGAATTAAAATGAGCTAAATTCAAAGAAATGATTGTAACTAAGTTTGTCAAATCAAAACTTTGAATGCTGGCTTCACAAAGTCTTGTTTGAAAGATTCCAGACGGGTAGACAGAATGACAGATCATTAACAAGAATGCATTAACTCAAAATTTCCTTTCTTGTCAATCCAATTCATCTTCCCATGGGGTGTGTCCAATGCAATTCAAATTTAAACTCATGAACTGACAAGGAGCCAGTTCTGACTTTTGAACATCCTCGTTTGGGAACCATTGATTTGCCTTTCATAGGTTTCTGTCTTCATCAGTGTCCCCTTTTATCCTCCTGAGTGTAAACCAGACACAATTCTTGAAGTCAGAGGTGTTTTATATTGGCGGTAACTTTCTCCAGTCTTATTAATGAGGGAGCACAAGGCTGCCGGCATCTTTCCCAGACCTGCTTTTGGAGAAACCTTGCACGGTAATTGTTATTGACAGTGCCATGAAAGTAAACCTCAGTAGACATCCCTCAGGAGTCAGAGGGTCCATGCCTTCACTTCCTCATCCGATTGTGCATCTGCATCATGGGAGAAACAAAAACGCGCAACATGACAACAGAAACAAAGACTACATAAATTCACCGCTGAGATTCTGATCTGCCTTGGTTGTGCTGAGCTATGGAAGTTAGCCGGCAGTCCTGTAGGGCTTCCAGTGATGTGAGGCATAGCTGAAACAGATTGTCAGAGACTTGGGGAGAACGCTGGCAAAAATCGCTGAGGATTATTAAAAAATGTGCCGTTGATCAATACAAAACGGTTAGCAGTGGAAGGAAGCTCAAAATCGAAGTCCCCTGGTTCCTTTTACAGACAACTAAATTATCATCATTTCTAAGATTTCCTAACAGCGGTTTCTGTTGTGTTCCATCTGTTTCTCATTTTACGGCTTAAATTATAAACTTGCATAACTTTCTTCAATTGTATGTGGCTATTCAAAAAACAACAAAGAGAATCTACATTTAATCAAGAGACTAAAGAAATTAGCACACCACGTTCTCTGCTAACTTGTTTTGTTGTATCAAAGGTTCATACAGCAGCAGAATACAGTAGTTAATCATGTTTTGAGAGATAAATAAGGTTACAGTTTTATTATAAACGAAAGTGCCAAAATCCTGGACAACTTATTGTCTGTAACTACTTGCTCTTGTGTTTGTTCAAGATGTTTCCATGTGTGGTTTTGGAGATGGATATGAACTGTGTTATCTGAAGGTAAAATTTTATTATTTTAGGAGGCTACATTTTTGCAATTAAGGACGATTACTAAATAGTTACGGGTGTTTTCTTATGCCTGAACATCTTTAAGTGGTGGGGCAAACCGAAAGTTGATGCAAAAATCCAGCACACTCTTTCACTTCTGATACTGTGACTCTTCTTGTTTGTATGTGTTCCTTCACTGACATTTTCCACATTTTGTTTTTCTCCCTTACTAACAAAGTTGTCCATTCTGATGCTCAATTTTACCGAACTAATTGCTGCTGATGACTATTTAAATTGAATTCCGTCAAAGTGCGCACCTGTAAGTGTTCGTTAGTACAGGTCTGCTCATGTCTGAAAGAAATATAAGAAAAAATTAATTATTTTACATAAAATTATAGCTTATATTTGTTTAGTACATTTTTAAATTAATGTAAAAAATAAAATGAATTATAAAACAGAGTTATTTTCTTAATTGTGGGTTGCATTTTAATTCGTGACGGGTCGTGGGTAGAGAACCACTGCTTTAAACCATATAATCAAGACAATTCATGTGTCACACCTGTTAGCAAATATGATTGTCAATCCCAAACACTCACTGAAGAAGCATCAAACAAATCACTGTCTCTATTTTTCCTCTTTCACATCTCTCTCTTTTTGAGTTGAGGTGGACTGTGAGTAGATGCAGCCATCCAATTTTACAACAGATGAACCTGTACAGCAGATGCTGCTCATTTTCCCCTGGGCCTTAAGGAGCGCGAACAGACAGATAGATTTCTGCCTGACTGCATCTGACACCTGCTCACACCTGCGTGGCTGGGACTGCAGGAGACATGCTTCAGAGAACTGCATGACCTTTAATCTGACCAGGCGAACATCGCTGCTAATTAGACTGATTCAGGACTGCACCGGTTCACAGGTAAGAGTGGAAACCTTTTCAAAGCTGTTTTAAATGGTAAGCATTTTCTCATGGTTAATGTGCTGGTATAGAGTGTTATTGGTCCAGAATGTTCAGTTGCAATGGCATTGTGAAGGCACTTTATGTCCACATGAAGTATAGTTTTCAGCTGGATGAGATTATAATATGTGGATATGAATAAACTTCACCAACTAAACTGCGCAAGAGGCACACATTTCAGAAGAGCATATAAATGAGGATCCATGTCTTAAATCTGGGATTTGTTTTCCATCTCCACCTGGAAAAACACAGATTTGGAAATAAATAAAACTTATAAATAAAAGACAACATATTTAAGACTCACCAGGTCATAATGTGTCAAGCACCACCCACCACATTTTTGTCAAATTGATGTTTTTATTTATTAATCTAGTCATAGGAACAAACCCTAATTAGAAATGTTGACAGTAATGGTACATTGGTACCAAATTAATACAAAAATGTTGACAAAAGTAACATTGGCTGTGCATGTGAATCATTAAATCCTCTGCTTGGTCAAAACACTAATGTAAACAGCTTGTCAAATTTTTACTTATTTGACAAGTACTTTAAGGCAATTTGCCATGGCTTTAAATTTAATTGGCTTATATTTCTATTACTATTTCACTTTTTAAATAACTGTTCAACAGCATATTAGGTCTTTAATCATTAAACATCACTTGTATTAATTAAGAAATTAAGTTTTAATATTGTGACTGCCCAAAACCCAAACATAACTACTATTACTACTTTTGACACTTTTATAAGTGAATAAAACTATTATGAATAATTGTTCTAATATAGCAGAATGATTAAATTCTGGGGATTTTTTTCATATTCTTTCCCCAAAATTATAGGCAGGTCAAAAACACACACAGCTTTCCATGTTTAATGGGGACATTTTATAGGCATAATGGTTTTTATACTGTACCCTACCCCTAAACCTACCCTCACACAAAACATTCAGCTATTTTAGATTTTCACAGAAGATCATTCTGTTTGATTTATAAGCTTGTTTCCACATAGGGATCAGAAAAATATGTCCCCAAAAATTACTAGTATAACTATCCTTGTGGGGACATTTGGTCCCCATAGTATAGGAAATTCCAGGAGCGCACACCATAACCAAATGCAGATTGCTTTATGATAGTCCAACTAGTTTTGTACAGCATCTGGTGTCTCTTCACATCATTTGCCACACCCTCACAATAAATGCTCTACACAATGTCAGCACCAGTGACATTTCCTTAGTTTTGTGGGTTATTTGAACATACAGATAGCTAGTGAAGTGGACCATTAACACCCCAGATAAAGGACAAACCTGATGAGCTCTAAATGCAATAAGATGGAACGTTATCACATGCCGCAAAGGGAATGTGATCATGGGAAGTTGACATTTAGTCATCCTGCTTGCAGATGTCCTTAATAACAAAGAGGTGTGTGTGCACCAGTGGGATTAACAATTAATTGGTAATAGACAGTTTTCTCTATTAGAATAGGAGATTGGAGAACACAAACAGAGACGTTATCTCAGCACATTTTTTTTAGCTGCTTCCGTGACTTTCCGCTAGACCTCATAAATATTGCCAACATTCGGGCATGTGATTAATATTTGTTTTAATTTTCACTGTGACTAAAAAGTTAACACGGGTCAATCAATTTTTTATGTTTTAGTGAATATTCATAATTGCATTGAGCGAGAGTAACTGGTTAGCATTATGGCCTAGATTTCTTATCCCACAGTGAGGTTAGAAACACGAAGGCTTTTATTTAGAGTATGGCCTTGTTGAAAAAGTTTCTCTGCAGATGGGTAGTTAAGTTATTCAACATCACTGAAGGTACGAAAGACATCTCAGGCTTACTGAGACTTCACGCTACACATCACGCATGGACACAGTGAAAAATACATCGCAGAGCAAAGAGAAAACTGAGAGTGTGCTAATAGATAAGACAGAGCAGGTTAATTCTGTTTTCTACTAGACTATACAAGAGCGTACACCATTCTAATGCTTAATTTTAACAATCCAAACATTTCTAAAAAAAAAAAAAAAAAAAAATTATTTGAAAACACTCAATTTTTTCTTAAACATTGATTAAAAATGAAATCTAAATAAACCATTTTCACACGGCAATATTTTTTAACAGTGCATTGCAAGAAAAAAAAAAACTCTGCTATTGAAAATATCATGTGCCAAATTAAATGGAACAATCAATATACAGTACAATGAACACAAGTACAGTTTATTTCTGTTTTTAAGTTTGATGTCTGGAAGTGACTCTGAAATGCTATCTCTCTCTCTGTATGTGTGTGTGTGTACATGTGTGTGTGTGTGTGTGTGTGTGTGTGTGTAAATATATATATATATATATATATCTATCCTAGAGGAAGCATTCTTAGGAAGTTGTTGGAAGATTTAACGCTCAAATAAAATGTAAGGAGATAAACCTGCACAAGTTTCCATGGCATCTTACACACTTCTCTATCCCAAAGCACTTTTCTTCCCCGTAGTGTATATGGTTTACTCTCACGGCCGCATCACAAATAAGCTGCTTTTCCCTCCATATAGCCGAGAGAAGAATTTATTCTCCAGCTATCCGGAGCAGTCCTGCCCAACTTTTAAACAGTGATGAAATGGACTTGACACCAGGGGCACACTTGGAAGACGAGCAAAGTTTACAGCCTCCCTGCAAGCTATTTTTTCCTCGCTTTTTCTTTTTTACCCCTCTCCAGGGTCAGACACCTCAGGTGGAATTTTGGGTTTACCCATGTGTTTACTCCTATGATTTATAACAAAAAAAAATGGTTTCTGGAATGAAATATTCACAGAGAATTTTTTTTTGACTTAGTGCCAAATCTGTTTGACGTCAGAGTTTGGTATGTTTGTTTGGTGTTAAATCATGTCTACTCATCTCACAATTGGTATGAAAGCAACCAGAGGCGTCGTGCCCATTCAAAGTGAGGGTGCACGTGCCCCCTCAGATTTCTGAGCCAAGTGGATTTTAAATGCAGCTTCCAAACGAAAAAAAAAAAATTGCAGAATAATATTTTTTATATATTTGATACAATCACAGCGGTGTGATTAGATCGTTCAGTGCACAGCATCAGCTGCTAAATTCAAATCTGCGTTCGCTGGCTGGCGCTGAGCCAGAGACAGACGCGTTCGTACAACGCTTCATGATAACCAATCAGAAACTATTCTGTTGCGCTTATGGATGCAATGGCCAATGAGAGACGTCCAGAAGAGTCATCACTGAAACGCGGTGTTTTGTTCACTTGCTCGCTGACTGAATTATTTAGCGAATTCTCTCATCAGAAACAACAAAAAGTGAAGATGTGCGTACGAATGTAGATATTCGTTTCATAATGTAAAGTGCTTCAGTGATTTTAATGGGAGTTTTTGAGAGTGCCTGAACTCTGGCTAGACTGAATGAAAATGTTTTTTGATAATGTAAATGTTCTTTACTCTCTGTAAAATGAAAGTGTTAAAATAAGTATCTTACAATATTGTTATTAAAATTTACATTAAATGCAAATTCAGTCGTATTAAAATATTTTATGGCATGATATGGCACTTAAGTAAAAAGTCGGGTTTTTATGTGTAGTTAATAGATTACACTACATTTCCATATATTGATCAAATAACAATCTATAAAGGTGCAAAACGCGTTTACCTACACATATTTGAGAAACGAGATATTTCCTGATATATTAAGCATGTTTGGAATTGTTTTGAATAAAAAGGAAAAAAATAATAAAAAAAAATAAGCCTATATCAGTTATACAGTGCTTTCGTAGAATGACTTATACTCCCGACCCCCCATCCCCCCCCCCCCAAATGTGCCCCCTCAAATGTGCCCCCTCAAAAATCATGAATGCATGACGCCCCTGAAAGCAACACAAACCTGCAAGACTGACTAACCATTGTCCTGCTCTAAAAATGTCTTCATCATACAAGGTAGCACATATCATGATTCTCATCCTTGGGAACTTGTTTGTTCAATGGTTTACACCACATTTATGAGCAGATATCAAAATATCATCGCACCTTTAAAACATTTAGTGGCCTGAACTGTGAGGTGAGAATATTAAATACAGAAATCAGCTTGGGGAGTCAGAAATGCCATGCCTGTTCCGAATAAACTTGTTAAAACTAAATCAGTGGTACTGTATGCCAGGACAAGGTTCCTGTATTAAAGGGCCCCTCTAAAGACAAGTAACACAATTGCCAAGCAAAATGAAAAATCTGCTGCAAAGTAAAATAAATTATTTACAGGTGCTTCCACTCACAGACCGAGATGGAGCAGAGGGGCGGCAGCACTCGTCCATGCTGATGGATGTATGGTTTAATGTGCATAGTCTTGTTGTGGTTATACATGTGTGATATATTGCACAGAGGAGGAGATCTGGCCCCCTTCCAGCATCACATTAAGCCAAGTTTTATTGAAGATGACTCAGCACTTTGCTAAAATATCTCACTATGCATTAATGTGTTCATAAATAAGTATGCTGAAGAGTAGATTACTAATAAATACTACAATCTTAAGTAAGATGGTTTTTAAAAAAATTACGTATCAATAACTAGATTTTACATGTGCTTTCTCACATCTACTATGAGCTGGAAGGTTGCCAGATGGTTGCTATGTGGCTGCTAAAGTGTTCGGATTGGCTGTTAAAGTGTTGCTGTGCGGTTGCTGGGTGTTCTAATTGGTTATTAGTGCTTTGTCAAACAAACTGACTTCTCAATTGTTGCACAATTTTTAGTAATATTTATGTCTGTATACAAACAGTGATTTATAGTATGGTAGAAAGAAATGAATACTTTTATAAGTTTTGTACAAAAATAAATGAATATATTGCTATAATATATTTGTAATTCATATTAAAGCAGTTCTTTTAAAATATATATTAATCCATGAATCATGAAAAAAGTATCAGTTTCTGCTAAATTATTAAGCAGCATTATTTTCAGCATTGATAATATTAAGAATTTTTTCAGCAAATCAGCCTATTACAGTTATTTCTGAAAGATCACATAACTTTGAAAAGAAAACAAAAAATTCAAAATATATTTAAAATATATACAAATAAAGTTGTTTTAATCTGTAATCATATTTCACAGTGTTACTACTATTACTGTATTTTTGATCAAATAAATTGAGCCTTGGAGACCATAAGAGAATTTCAAAAACATTTAAAAATCCCCCGACCCCAAACCTTTGAATGGTAGTGTACAGTCATAAAATTATATGTAATAATGTTTAGTGAAGATTGCATTACGAAGCACCGCTAATGAAATTACTAAAAACAACAATGACAACTAGTATTTAGCTTGTATAAGGGATTTGAAATGTTACCCAAAAGGATTTAAGTGACAAAAGGTCCTTTAAGAATATGGTCATTATTGTAAATGAAAAAGAAAAATCATAAACAAAAGAGTAGGGTTTTGGGAGTTAAGCATGAGAAACTGCAATAACAGGATGTGCACATTGAGCAGTTCATGATGTTGAGCCATCTTAAGTGGATTACAGTTGACTTAGCACTCCACCTTCACAGCAGGAAGTCTAGCTCCGCTGTACAAGCTTAGAGAAGCCTTGCTGTTCCCTTGTACTATAATGTGCCAGCTCCGATTAATCCAAGAACACTGGCCCTGTTTTGTCATTGCTAGCCATTTTCTGCTTCTATAATAATGAGGCTTTAAACGCATTGGGTGCAGAGTTCACTGCAGCTTAAACGACCATTCAGTGGTGGAGCACACTTTTCTGTGGTTATGGTTCAGGGTTTGTGTTCATGCTGCAATTAAATGAGAGGAAATTAGGGCAGTAACAAGGAATATGATGAGGCAAGAGAGCTTTTAATTACTTTACATAGTTTACATGTTTTACTTGTTATTCATGCAATTTAAAAAGGTGCCCTAAGCAATTTTGAAAAACGCTTTCGACCGCAGTGTCCCAAAACACACTTGTAGCCAATCAGCAGTATGTTTTGCATGTCTTGTAATGATAGACAGCGCACAATTTGAGTGCACAGACGGATAGTAGCAGATCGACTGTAGATAATAAGGACAATAAAAAAGAGGAATATACTAGAGGAACAAAACATTAAAAAGAAGCGTTACAACCAGACAAGAGGTAGAACCTGCGTAAATATCAGAGCAGCTTTCCAGCGGTGGAGAGAAACTCTGCCTTACTTTTTTTTCTTTTCTTTTTTTTTTATAATCAGTTTCACTTGAATATATGTTAAGGTGCTGCCCAGGATTTCTAAATTGCCTATAACCAGCCGTTGGTGGTTTGTACTGCGCAGATCAGTATGTTGTATGACATCAAAGTACTGCGAGAGCGATAGAGAGCAGAGCAGAACGCTCCTTATGCTTTCGGATCACTCTCACGTTACTTTGAAGTCATATAACGTTCGATCGGTGCAGCACAAACAACCAACACCTGGTTATTTTAAGCAATTTAAAGATCCTGGGCAGAACGTGTCCCTTGGAAGTGGCACATCTGGTCACCCTAATATACGTCACAATAGAAAAGAAATAATCTGTTGCTACTTCCATTACATCACAACTGTTTTTGTGAAAATTAGCAAAAATAAATAACTGATTCGGCATATTATTTGTCTGAAAATCCTTACAGCAAGCCCACACAGGCTTAGTTCTACTCACTGTCTTTGAACTGTCACTGAGATGAGACGTCATTCACCTTGTTTCAGTCAGGCTTTTTTGTTCTTTATCTGTGTAGGTGATATGAGTGAAGAGCGGCAGTATTCTTCGTCAGAGCAAATGTGTGAAGGTGCAGTACGTCGTCAATCAAATTCCGCCCGCCTCGATAAAACCCGACATGGAGGTGAAGGTGACAGCATGCCAAGCTCTTTCTTACATTACACCTGCTTTCAGTAGATTAGATACCCTCTCAAAATATGCAAATTCAAAGCCGTCAGCTCAAGAAGATCTGCAGCAGTGAAAAAACTGTTTCAGTGTATCATTTGTTCCAACTGTTTGGTAACTATTTAAAAAATAGTGCTCAAAAATAAAACTTATATCATGATTTACTCACCCTCATGATGTTCCAGAACGGTATGTGCCTATTTTGTCTGTGGAACACAAAAGGAGAACACACAATTTTTGATTTTGGAATGACATGATTGAGAGTAAGTAATGACAACATTTTTATTTTTCTACTCAAGAGCCTTTCTGATTCCCAAAGAACTGCAAAAATAGAGCTGTAGTTTGTCATGTTCATTCATAAGTCACCGTTATTGCATCCTCTATTGTCCTACTCTTGCTAGACAGCTATGAAAGAGGCCTTCTTACAGGTGAGTCAGAACCATATGTCTTCATCTTCCTAGACACGAAAAAGAGTTCTGGATCAAACATGATATTTCTCCAATACTGCTGACCTCCCTTCTCCTTTTATGAGTCAGTCAGGGCAATTTGCCATCAGCCAGTCTTAAAAAACAAAAACGTACTTTAAAAGGTAGAAAAATGACTCTTTCTAGGGGACACTGGACAATACGTTACTGGAGAGAGATTTGGATGATGATTAATATTGAATTGAAGTTGATTCCCTAAGCATGTGGCTGACTTTAGAAAGACTGGAAAAATTACAAAAATATGTAATTTATTCAGTTTAAATAGTTTCCCCCTCAGCTTAAAACATACTGTGGTGCTATAAAACTTTCTTTGATTATACCAGCTCAACCAGTGGAGTGGGTTTATGGACCATCTGCTTGTTCAGCCACTGGTAGACAGTGAAGTGCTCAGGAAACCTGTTAAAAAAATCCATTATTTTTGCAGTTCTACTGTCACTACTGGTACAGATATTACAGGACTTGTTTAAACGTATAACTATCAGATAATATAATGTTTTGTTATCATAGCAGTCTTTATAACAAAATCAATGGATATGAAATCTGAATTTACACAAAGTACATCTAAGGATAAAAAAACACTAGTACCTTTAATGAAAAACAATCACGAATAGCAGCATTTAACTAAATACTTCACAACAGAGTAAAATAACAAAAATAACCTTTTTGTTTAATTCCTTAATTTTGTCTTCTTTGAAGAAATAGTCTAGGATCTCTACAAACAATGATCAATTCATGTTAGTTGTATTGGTGCTTTTCACAATACACATTGTTTAAAAAAAGGAAGAAATATATATACTGTGTTTATAATATCTTAATATATTCATGCTTCATAGTTGTATTTAGCCAATAAGAGCTGGCCAATAATAAATTAACATTTCACTTTTTTTTCAGTTGATTTGCTATAGCATACAACGATATGCTCCACTTTATGTGAGTGTACTGCGTGTACAGTATATGGATGAAGTTAAATATTTTAATATTCCATTTTATGATTTAAAATGTATAAACAATCAAGCATCTGCTACAGTCTATTTCACTTACATGAGGGTACTCTATACATGCTGTTGGATGAACTATATATAAAAATGTTAAATATATCACAGGGCGTTGCTACTTGCAGTCAGATTTCCAGACTGTGTTACCGCCATTGTATTCCTACAAACATAGCTGCGTCCTTCTATTATTAGAGTCATCTCACTGTGCTGATATACATAGACCCCAATTACCTTTGAGTGAGAATCATCAACTGAAAGTACCTCATATGTTAAATGGCAAATGAACACAAGTATCCCCCACTTTCATTTGCCGGGTCTCAGTTATGTTGCTGTTTATTCTCTTCTGCAAATTACACCAATGAGAAGGCCATTAATTGCAGGGGGTGAGATCAATTGTTAGATTGTTATTTCATCCACTAGCTTGATGAAAGGCGAGGGAGGAAAAAGAGAGGGTGCGGGCTACTCAGAGAGCGAGGATGACACCGCCGACAATAACGAGTTGTGTCTTTCCCATTAATCAATGCCTTCCACGCAATTTGCCATCTGCGAATTGGGACTGACCCATCTCGGGGGTCACTGGCCAATTTTCCGCAGCGGTCGGTCTGCGTCGGGCTGAAATCCCAGCACATGTCAAGCGTTGCTGGTGAGTGATTCGATCGTCTCTTAAATGGCTGCAGGCATCGACGCTCAAAAGTTTTACCTCCCACACCTGAAACTTTCAATGCATGAAAAACGTTTCATCATTTGCATTTGACATTTGATATTACTGTCGACTTGATAGAGTGCTACACTACTCTACAGGTACTACAAAGTCCTCTAATGTGCATTTGCAATTTGTAATATATAAAAATCATCCGTTCTTTAAAATTTGCTTTGACAGTATCCATTTGTCTCTGTCATAAACTAGAACAATAATTTGACTCGATAACAGTTCCCTTTGGCATCTGTCAGGCTTTTGACTACTTAAAGCTGAAGTGTGTAAATTTTAAAATGTTAAAATACTTTCTCCTTTACCAGTTCAGCTTTGGTCAATTATATATTAGCCAACACTTTATGTAGGTTGATTTTCCCTCCCAAAAAAAGTGTAAACAATATTGCTCTGTGGTGCTGTCAAAACATTAAACTGTTTGTTTAAACAATCTGACCAACTCAGCATAGCAACATTTGCTCAACCAATGGACTGAGTTTAGGGCGTGGCTAATCATTGAGCTTGACCAATGGCGGAGGGAGTGTTAAAATGGCATAAGTGGCATAGAAACTTCACTAACACCTTTTAAGACATATTGAGGAGTTAAATTTTCACTTCTCAAGATAAATGAGTGGTTGTTTCTGTGGGGAAAACACACCCAGAAGCACACACATCTAGTTATCACCTCACCAACTGGCAAATCACCCATAATTGCTCATCTCAAGAGGGTCAAGCACCACACCAGGCCTCCCAGCATTTTACTATTCCTATGCCAGTGCCAACACTGCTAAAGGGAGAAAAGAAGCACATGTCCCCAAGACGCCTTTCTTCCTGTCTGCTTCACGTCCATGATGAAAGACCTTCTTCTCACTTGTTACCACTACCCAGGGGCGTACATTTCAGTTGGGGGAGGGCAATAAACATAAAATTTCTCAAGAGCAATTTTTGAAGGGGACACAAGTAGTCCAGCTAAAATTGTACTTGTAAGGATATGTATACACAGAGGAAAGCCTTATTACTTAGTGCCTTATTACCAAATTAGACAAAGTCAAGCTGTTGTGGTCATGCCGTGACAGCACTTGAGTCTGTTGTAGACATTACTATCCGTTACAGTGTTGCCACGTCCGCGGTTTTCTCATGGAATTGGGTTCCTTTTCACTGTTGCCACAGGCTGTTTTCCATGTAAGTGACGCGGGTTGAAGTGACCCCAATAATGTATATTTTAGCCCCCGAAACTCGAAGATTTACTGGGGGACCCACTTGAAACGCGGTTAGTTTGGACTAGTTTTGAGTGGCAATTGGGAGGGTTTTGTTGTGAACACTTGAACATCGTCAAGCAGGTAACGTTATTATTACTAACACAGTGGACTCATCGAAAAATACATTGGCATCATGTATTAAAGATAAAATAATCACTTCATCCAATGTTTAAGTGAATAAAATAGCTGGCAGCCTTGTTTACCAATAGTTCCATAACTATTGACATCTCTCTCACAGGACTTGTGTGTGTGTAGGAGACATAAAAGAGCAAAGCAGGCATTTGGACCAAAGCACTGTGAGGTAAGGGATCGGGAGACTAAAAATCTTTCTAAACTTAAAACGCATTTTTGCCCCATCTGTGTTGTTTTACTACTTACACAAATATTTAAAGTTGAAAACGTTATTTACAATACACAGCGTGGTTCTTTATCATAATTTTAGGGGGGACAACCCTCAGATGGGGGGATCCTGTCCACTCCGTCCCCCCAGGGATTTACGCCTATGCCACTACCGTAATTGGTTTCAGTGAAGAGCTGCACCATGGTGGTAATTGTATTTTATGATCATTGAATTTCATTGAGTGCCTAATTGAAACATTTTGCCACGGTGCTAGAGAAAAGCTAATTAAAAGGGGGAACCCCAAAACAATCTGCTACCAATGGAGTGGGAATTAAAGAATTAATGTAACATGATGGTTGTTATAGGTCATTTTATAATTAAGGGGGTGCCAAAATGATTTATGTCTAAAATATGATATCTTACAAGTGTTTTACTTTGTTTCACAACCATTACATGCAAGTACGCCAAACAGCAAATATCACCTTACCTTTTATGATGGTCACCAAGAGCAGCTGTTATTTTAGCTCACCAGTAGAATGCTTAGAATTCTTTTTGTGATTCCTCAAATCACAAATTTCCCAAGCCTAAAATATTAAAGATAATATATATATATATACAGTACAGACCAAAAGTTTGGACACACCTTCTCATTCAAAGAGTTTTCTTTATTTTCATGACTATGAAAATTGTAGAGTCACACTGAAGGCATCAAGGGCTATTTGACCAAGAAGGAGAGTGATGGGGTGCTGCGCCAGATGACCTGGCCTCCACAGTCACCGGACCTGAACCCAATCGAGATGGTTTAGGGGTGAGCAGGACCGCAGTAAGAAGGCAAAAGGGCCAACAAGTGCTAAGCATCTCTCGGTGAACTCCTTTAAGACTGTTGGAAGACCATTTCAGGTGACTACCTCTTGAAGCTCATCAAGAGAATTCCAAGAGTGTGCAAAGCAGTAATCAAAAAAATGACATTTTCAGTTGTTTCACACTTTTTTGTTATGTATATAATTCCATATATAATTCCACATGTGTTAATTCATAGTTTTGATGCCTTCAGTGTGAATCTACAATTTTCATAGTCATGAAAATAAAGGAAACTCTTTGAATGAGAAGGTGTGTCCAAACTTTTGGTCGGCACTGTATATATATATATATATATATATATATACAGAACTTACACTCTTTTCTACGAAATTCCACAAACAACTCTTAAGTAATAAATTCACTGACTGTGGTTTAATGCAAAAGAAAAAAAGAAAAGTGCCTCGGGGGTTTGAAGTAACACGTTGATTTACTTAAAAGGGATTCCTATTCCACCCACATCCACCAAAAGGAGGAAACCAAAAGGATATTGCAGTTTTGCAAGAAAAAGGTGAGCATTGGGGTTACAGAATGGCGGCAAAAAGACTTCGCTGAGAGCCGAGAGGAAAATCTAATTATAAACCTGAAGTCCAAATTTCTCTCTCACCTCTTAAGCTTACCGAGCCCAAAAGACACTTGAGGGTGAATCTAATTTTTTTTGTGTGTGTGTCAAAACACCCTATTCCGACTTGTTCCTCATCCATCTAGAACAAATCAATGAGATTCATTAGGTTCAAATCCCTCGGGATTAGTTGTTGCACAGTCACCAAGAAAAGGAGGATAAGGAGGAAATGTGGAGAGAGAGAGAAAGAGAGAGCGGGAGAGGAGGAGAGGCACAAAATCAGATTAATGGTGTTCCATCATTGCAGCTGAACTAAAGATAGTGTGCAGCCAAACAATTTTGCTGCAACAAACGTTGCAGAATTGTACTGTATTCAATAAGAGCTTCTGTGCATTGATTTGGCTGTCTAACCAATAGTGATGACTGGCTTCACGTCTCATTGTTTTAGAGCCCATAAGCTCTCCTTATCTGGAAAACATGATGGTGCAGGCTGTACTCAAAGTCATTGGACATTGTGCTGCCTGTCAGCCTCTTTGCACCTTCATAAACTCATGTTTGCTTGTCTAATAATTGGCCTTTCAAACGGACATTTATTGTGTTTATGTAATAATGGAGAGCTTGCCAGGAAATAAAAATAAATACATTATGAAAAAGTTCAATTTGAGGAAGCTGCATTTATTTTAACTGACATAAATTAATAAAAAACAACATTAGACCAAATTTTATATTTATATGTGGTTTACAAAAAAGAGTTTCAAGCGTCAGAACAATAAAAATAATCTTTTTTCATAGAATGTGTAATGTTTATTTATTTTTTCTTTATTTAGGAAAAATAATAACTATTATACATTTTAATTCATGATTTATAGAACAAACCCACTAAATAATAATAATTGTAATATATATATATATATATATATATATATATATATATATATATATATATATATATATATAGTGATGTGTTGTGCTATAACTCCACCTAAAGTAATTTATTGTTTTCTCAGGTTGTCTTACTGACTGACATGCACACCGTGTTGAGTTATTGGACAGCGACAGCTCTGGGGGCCTACGAGATGTCATTATTGACTGTTGAGGTGAAAGTATTTATAACTCACAGACGACAGCCCCACTCACCTTCCTCTGGTTGAGGCATCACGTCACTTTGGGATTCCCAAGATGGTCTTCGACAGCACCTTTTTGAGGTGAGGTTTTATTGCAGTTGATCTCGCCTCCCCCTCCCACAAGAGTCTGAGAGCGGGGTTCTTGAAGCACGTCGGAGGAATTTCAATTCTCACGGCCTTCCCGGCGTCAAGCAGGCACGGCCTTCGAGGAGCAGATGCAAAGGCAGTCAGTTGTGAACTTTACATTTGCAATTGTCAAAGGCACGCCGAGGCACAAGAACTTGAGACAACTAACACATATTGGCTAACGCATTGCAGTGGATTTCGAGCGTGGGTGAGGGGGGACAAAATCGAAACGAGAACGGACTTCAAAATAAAGGCGGAAAAAAAGAGAAGATATGGCACTCTCTATGTTTCACATGAGGGAACAGATTGGGCCAGTCACTCAACGTCATCTTTTCTCTGATGGGAATGAAAGGGGAAAAGAAATGCACTGTGCCGTCACAAATGGCAAAGGCCTCTAAAAAGGGCCATATGAAACACTGCCATTATTACTGGGGCTTTACCCTCCAATCAAACCACCATTCATGTGGCGTTAAGAAGGAAGGTGTAATTGGTGCAGACACAAAAACACTTCAGAGATCAGAAGGCTGTGAGAGCCCTCGCCTTTGCCTGCTTTAATTAAAGAGAGAATTAGTGGGAAGGAGACACTCCACACATTTCAGCTTCATGCTCGAGTTCCAAAGCTTGCTTGGGTGGAAACAATGACCTCCACTTGAAATGTTCCATTTTGGGGTTTCTTCTCGTGGTGTTCGGTGACATTTAGTAATGGTTTGTCTCTCTGTGTAATTTGTAACATAACATTTCAGAATCCTTCTAAGAAAACTGAGCTTTTTGCATTTGTAGGATGATTTTTTTAAGCAAACTTCTGTAAAAGTTTACTTTTCAGACAAGTGCTAAAAATTACTGAAAGTTAATTAAAAAATGAATATGCTGGGATATTCTGAAAGCGAGATGGGCTAGAAAATTTTAAACCAAAATGGTCACCAATCTCAAAAGTAAATATACTAAAAGGTATTTGAAATACATTTATTTAATGCTAGGTATACTACAAATACGTTTACGTATTTATGTACTTAATAAAAAAAATACCTTTTAGTATACTAAACTGGTATACTTAATGTATGCTAAACTGGAACAACTAATTTGGCACTTAATGCACTTTACTTGTGCAAAGGTAGTGCCAAAGTCCAACTGAAGATAGACTGAAGTATATTTATGTTAAAGTGGAACTATTGCAAATTTATTTTAGGCACACTTTAAATATCTCGCATTGAAAAATCGATTTTATTCAAAAGTCCTCCTCAATAGTCACACACAATTTAGTCTTAATATTAAGAAATTAAAATAAAATTGAATTATAGTTTTTATATAACAAAGTCTTGAGAGGTATGTAAGTAAATGATAATAGATTACTGAACATGAAATAAATGAAAATGGTAACAAAAACATTAAAACATATTAGATGAGAGTGTCATCTAATTTAATCTAATTTATTATTAGAATTTTATAAATAAAAATATTAATATTTAATTTACATTTGTTTTACATAAATTTTTCTTTGTTTGTACATTTCATCAAATGTTAAGGACATAATTGGTACTTCTTTAACAGAATAAATAAAAATGGCCATAAACTTCACTGCTCTCTCATCTTTGAAAGCCTGCTGTGGCTTTATGCAAAATATATGTTTGCTCAGACAAAAAGCAACAATTGTTGAAATGGACTGAAGCAACGATAAGAAAACAATAGTTACATGAAATTGGACCAGAGTTGGGTGAACATATATCAAGAGGGAAAGCCATTTATAAAGCTGTCAGCGGCTCTTCTGACTGTCTCTGAGCCTCATTTAGAGTCGTGGTTTTAGCCTGCTGCTCGCTTGCCCGCCACACTCAGGGATTAACACAAAGAAAGAAGAAATGAGAAGGAGTGGAGAATTGAAGAAAAGTAGTAACGCGCTTCGCATCACTTCCTGTGGCCATATCATGGGACAAATGGATTTTATTGCTGTTGTCCTCAGAGCTGATATGGGTCATTCAGGGTTATCTTTGAAAATGCTACAAAGCCAAACTGCAATTTTTGGGCCTTTTTGCCTCTCTTATTTGTAAGAAAAAGCAAGAAAGCACAAAGCTTGAGGGGAAGGGGTCAGAAATGTTGCAAGCTACATTTACAGCGTCAAAGTTTCAGTGTTGAAAACAAGTCTATTGTAACTCTACTGTTTTTCTTTTAAAAAGCTGCTTTTTCCAAATGGCAGCTTTGTATTTTATGAATTTATTTATATTTATATATTTAATTTGTGTATATTTTTATTTCTATAATTTATATTTTTATAGTAACATTAAAATTTGTATTATTCTATTAATACGTCATAATACAATAAATAAAAACGCTCCTTTTCATCACTATATTCACAACCTCGCTATACTGTATACCTACAAAATATATATAGCTTAAAGGTTTTGAATCTGAAGCTACGACTCTAAACCCAGGAGCTATTTCTACATTATTATTTTTACCTCATTTTATAGCAACAACAAACCAAGGAATGAAAGTTGGCTTCATGTCGGAAATGACTTATGAATTATTACATTTTCGACAGTTCCAAAGCTGGAAACACAACTGAAACTGTATTCATACTTCAGAGCGAAGGCGTAGCACTATGTTTGACAACTCTGTTTGTTAAAGGAAACAGCTAAAAGACTTTTCAGGCTCGACATTATGATCTCCATTCTGTCCTGAAGGGAAATTCAAGGCTCAAATCACAGTCCCCCATCAGCCTTGATATATAGTCCCATTGAGATGGTCTGGCTCTCCACAACCTGCTGTGAGCTGTCCAGGTCGGTAACAGTGACTAAAGGATTGTTACATTTAGCCAAACTGAGGCAAGGCACCCCATGCGTCACTTGTGATTCAAGCGCTCCTCAGGAGAGCGCGTCAGTGTGTTTTCTCAAGTCACGGAGCTCAGACCCCATTACCCCCATCCCCTCGGCCGCCCTCCTCTCTTTTATTAGCTGGATAATGGCACAGATACATTATCAAAGCTAATCAGAGTCAAATGAAGAAAAGTGGTGCAGTGAGACCGCAAGAATTGCCATTTTCTCTACACGGCAAGACAGTGCGGTCAGGGCGGCTGTGAAACACACACACATGTCTCGCTCCATCAATGCCACCACCGCATCCTGCCTACAAACACACACACACCTCACTGACAGGAGGAGCTGTTTTACATTCCTGTGGTGTCTGCAACTTCAAGATGGCTTAGAGCATGGACAGGCCTCACAAACCAGCAGAATCTATAGGGCAGCGTTTCAATCACTCCACTGCACAAAGCCATAGAGACAAAGAGCACAAACAAACAGAATAAATTCAACAAATATGGACATTTACAAAGCTTGCATGCATTATAATCTGGCAAAATTAATACAAAAATGTTTTTATGATAAAGGTGAAGTGTCGGTGTCATTCATAGGTTGATTTCCACTAAACGTGCGAAAACTGTTCTTTGTTTGAAAAACCCATGCTGTTTTTGTTAACCGGTTGTGTTATTTTGTGATTGTTTGACCAGTGGGCGATGTCAGTCATTATTTTTACACATCTCTTTTTGTGGCATTTTTGCAATATTTTACCTTTGTTAACAGATGTTAATGTTAGTTTGGGATAACAGAATTATTTCTTCATTTTTGTAATTACTTTTGATGAACGTGAGCCAAAATACAAAATTATTCCTAACTAATGATTGATACATCCAACACCTGTGCAAAAACAACTTATGTAACGATGGAGTAAAAAACAAACAATTAAACCAGTAAAACTATTAATATTAGAAAACAGATCCAACTCTGAATTATGATTTGGTCAGCCACATTCAAACAACCTGCTTTTTCATTCATGCCACTTAGCACAATTCTAAACAATTGCCAAACTAATAAATAGATATTAATAAAAAACAAACAAACCAGTAAAGCTATTAAATTATTAAACAAATCTAATTAGAAATTCTGATTGATGATTGACTTTTTTTTCTGTTGATGACACGTAGCATAACAAATGGTCAACCAATGGTCAAACTAACAAATAAAACCAAAAAATAACC
This sequence comes from Carassius carassius, assembly GCF_963082965.1. NCBI lineage: Eukaryota > Metazoa > Chordata > Actinopteri > Cypriniformes > Cyprinidae > Carassius > Carassius carassius. The sequence continues at coordinate 6,955,673 of NC_081797.1, read as the reverse complement.
CAAACAGATAAATAAACAAATAGCATTTTAAAGGTAGGATCAAAGCTAGCTTTGAAAGAACGCTCATAAATAAATACTACTAAAAAAAAAAAAAAAAAAAAAAAAAAAAGTTAGTCACTTTGCAAAATGTTTACTGATAGCCAAATTAATAAATAAACATAAATCATAAACATAAAATATATCCAACTTTGAACTCAGATTTGATAAGCCACATTTGAACAACTTTGTTTTCTGCTGATGTCACTTAACAAATTAATAAATGCAATGCAATAAATAAATAAATAAATATAATAAACTGCTATTTAGTGTTTTAGCAAATATACTTCATTATGGCACATAACACCCATTTATCAACACATTTTCAATGCATAAAAGTCCTGTTCTCTTACAACAGTCAAACATACATTTAACAAGTGATGCGGAGTGCAATGAGCAATTCACATTGACTTTAATAAGTTCTTCGTCCCACTTCATATTTTCATATTACTTCACGTTTCTTCACCGCTCTCATGTGTAAACATAAAGTGGCTCACTGATAGCCAGGCAAATATATCTATCACAGTATAAAGAGCATAGCAAACGTCCACCGTTTTCATCGCACACTGTACTGTACATCTTATCGGCCAGCTCTAATTCATACTATGATCTTACAGGGAAAAAGTATTTTTGACTATAATGACACCATTAGTTTCAAAAGGTCTTGATTGAATTCTCAGCCTCTGTCCTCTCTGGCTCATAATAGCGCAATTTGTCGGCATTACTTCATTTGACCTCCACCAGCTCACTCAACCCCTTCAGAACCTACAACCGAAATTACAGATCCCTCATGTGAATGAAATAAAATTAAGGAGTCCGTTTTGGCTTTCCTTTATTGGATCAATGCTGTGCTCTTCCAAGGTGGATGCAGAGCCATTGTCTGCAGGATACAAATGGGAACATTTAGTCCATTTCGATCCGTTTAGGCACCCAAAGCCTATTGATCCATTGCCCCCTCATCAAACTGTTTCACGTCAAAATGGGACAAGCTGTTATCTCCCCCTCGAGAGAGAAGATCACACAAACAGTGTGCTGCGGCTGGAGTCATTCAGATGCCTTGTGTGTTGTATGAACATGTAGTCGGGATGGTAAAGAATGCTCTTTTCAACAGGGAGCAGGCATCGATCCGCTCAAGTCATTTGCTGTAATTGAATACAAAAATGTATTCCCATCAGCCAAGAGGTGAGGAGCAAGCGATATTTACTGTCAGATCCATGTCTGGAAGTATCTACTGATTACGAAAAAGAAGGCTCAGCAGAAGCTAACAGGACAGCAGGGACAGGCGTCCTGTTGCTAACTGGACTAAAACAG